>NW_017727764.1:433591-434743 GCF_001865875.1 Lupinus angustifolius | reverse complement strand
TCCTCATTCTCATCCTCATCCTATCCTAATTCTCATCCTCATTCTCGTCCTAATCCTATCTTCATCCTCATCCTCATCCTCGTCCTCATCCTATCCTCATCCTCATCCTCTTCCTCCTCCTCATCCTTTACTTATCCTCATCCTCATCCACTTTCACATTCTCGTCCTATTCCTATCCTCATCCTTGTACTCATCCTCATCCTCATCCTATGCTTATTCTCGTCCTCATCAACATCCTATCCTCATTCTCATTCTCGTCCTAATCCTATCCTCATCGTCATCCTCGTCCTCATCCTATCCTCATCCTCATGCTCGTCCTCATCCTGTCCTCATCGTCATCCTCATCCTCATTCTAGTCGTGATCCTATCTTCATCATCATCCTCATCCTATCCTCGTCCTCATCCTATCATCGTCCTCATCTTCTTCCTCATCCTCATCCTCCTCCTCATCGTGTCCTCATGCTCCTCCTCCTCCTATCCTCGTCCTCATCCTCATCTTAACCTCGTCCTCATCCTCATCCTCATCCTCATACTCCTCCTATCCTCATCCTCGTCCTAATCCTCTTGGTCATCCTCATCCTCATTCTATCCTCATCCTCTTCCACATTCTAATCCTCATCCTATCCTCATCCTCATCCTATCCTACTCGTATCCTCATCCTCATCCTATCCTAATCCTTATCCTCATCCTCATCCTCATTCTTATCCTCGTCCTCATCCTTATCCTCATCCTCTTCCACATTCTCATCCTCATCCTATCCTATATCTCATCCTCATTCTACACCTCATCCTATCCTCATACTCATTCTCATTCTCATTCTCATCCTATCCTAATTCTCATCCTCATTCTCGTCGTAATCCTATCTTCATCCTCATCCTCATCCTCGTCCTCATCCTATCCTCATCCTCATGCTCATTATCGTCCTCATCCTTTCGTCATCCTCATCCTATCCTCATTCTCATTCTCATCCTATCCTAATTCTCATCCTCATTCTCGTCGTAATCCTATCTTCATCCTCATCCTCATCCTCGTCCTCATCCTATCCTCATCCTCATGCTCATTATCGTCCTCATCCTTTCGTCATCCTCATCCTATCCTCATTCTCATTCTCATCCTTTCCTCATCCTCATCCTCCTCCTCCTCCTCCTCCTC
>NW_017727764.1:426554-433491 GCF_001865875.1 Lupinus angustifolius | reverse complement strand
CCTATCCTCATCCTCATCCTCTTCCTCATCCTCATCCTCATCCTATCCGCATCCTCATTGTAGTCGTCATCATATCTTCATCCTAGTCGTCATCGTATCCTCGTCCTCATCCTATCCTCGTCCTCTTCCTCATCCTCTTCCTCATCCTAATCCTCCTCCTCATCCTATCCTCATGCTCCACCTTGTCCTATCCCAATCCTCATCCTCATCCTCATCCTAACCTCATCCTCATCCTCATCCTCCTCCTATCCTCATCCTCGTCCTCATCCTCTTCCACATTCTCATCCTCATCCTAGATTTAATAATGCTTACAATGCTTAATATTTGATTAAATCTTGTATGCCATTCTCACTTCTTATTAGCTATTTTTTTGTCCAATAAAGCGCATTTGTTCAATTTACCCATAAATGAAACAGGTTAATTTGTTAAAACCCAAATTAATTCATTAACATTGTTTTATGATTAACTAATATCTCTTCCTAGCTTTTTTGACCTGGGTTATCTTTTTGATAATGTCAAAAGGGGGAGAAAGGTTGTTTTGTTGCTTCTCAATTGTGCAGGTTGATCGTTATAACAGCTTCCGATAAATGTGCGCATTCCATCAACCTTGCCAACACAATCTTCAAGCTTATTCATCAAGCAATTGTTACTTTAAAATTGATGAACTTGATGTAGAGTTTGTCATCATCAAAAAGGGGGAGATTGAAAGTGTGCATGTCAAGAGGAACACTTTGGAAAGCTCTCCTTGAACGTCATGGTTTTGATGAGGACAACGTGTGCCTAAAAGTGCTTGAAGATAACCAACAATCCAACGTGCTTGAGTCTTTTATTTGGTACTAGGCTTAGACTAGTTTCTAGTTTAAGTTGAGTCGAAGGCTTAGGGCACCTAAAACATGTCTCATATGCATTTATCTTTAAATCATTTCATCCATGAGATATGTTCATTTGATAATATGTTCATGCATTACATAAATACATGTATATATGCATTCTAGGCATAAAACTAAGTGTCAAACATGTATTATCTAAGTGCATAACATATTTGATGTTTTCTATTTGAAAATACATATTTTATTTAGTGTTAATCGATTAACCATACCTTTAATCGATTAACCCAACTGCTGTGTAAAGTGGTTGCCACTGGAACACGTTTTTGTAATGCAGTTAATCGATTAAAGGTTTACGTTAATCGATTAACCTAACTGATTTTTAAGTTGTTAAAACTGAAAAACTGAAAAACAGAATCAGTTATGATTTTTAGTCCCGTTAATCGATTAAGAAGGTATTTAATCGATTATCTGGGGTTCTGGACTGATTCTTTATAAACTGCGTTTTCAGAATTAATCTCATAAGTTGCATGTTGCATTTATTAGAGAGTTAGAGCATTCTACGTGTTAATTGCTGCATCTATTTGTTAATTGCATTAGTGAGTTTAGAAATGAGAGATTCCTTGCTTTAGGATTGAGTGCATTTCATGTTATAATCTCTCATGTTTTCCCTCACATGTTCATGCATATTTTTGATGCGTTTTTCATGAATTTTATAATTCTGTAACTTCTGTTTTCATAACTAATACTTGTCATTTCACATGTGTTTGTGTTAAATGTGCATTAGAGTAAAGCCTTCATGTTGTATTTGAGCTTAGGTATAGCTTAATATTACTCTTGTAATTCTTGTGTAATTGTTGTGAAAGGGAATCTCTTGGTGTCGTATCACCAGTAGAGATTGTGTGTTTCTTCATAGCTTAGAGTGTAAGAAAAGGAAAGAACGAGAGATTCTTTGGCTGGGGCTACGCCGAAAGAAACGTTTTCTTTATCGGTAGGAAGGGAGTCAAACCATTGGATAGTTTCTTTGATTTCTTGTCATTTGCTAAGTGTTGTAATTGGATAATGTGTTTGTAAATTACATTGATTCGATTATAGTGAAGGAAATCTCCCAAGTCAGCCGGGAGGCCTGGATGTAGTTTGCAGTGGACAGCAAACGAACCAGGATAAAAATTCGATTTGCAGGATTTGTTTCTCTCTCTCTCTTTACTGTTTTTCAATCGATTTAATTTGTATATTTGATTTAACTAATACATTCTGTTCTTTTGTTGTATTGCAAGCTATTCTGATATACAAATTTGTAAGCTCTGTATTCGTTCTGTTATCGGTTATTTGTTTCGCATTTAATCGTTTCTGTAATTGCTTACTGGTTCTGTTTAATCGATTAATATTCCTGTGTTAATCGATTATACTGTTTCTATTAATCGATTAAAATAGTTTCTGTTTAAAACTGTTTTTTGTGTTAATCGATTATCCTTTTCTCCTTAATCGATTAAATAGGGTTGATTCAGCATTAAGTGTTGATTTGCGAAAAGCGGTAATTCTAACCGCGACACCTATTCAACCCCCCCCCCCTTCTAGGTGTATTGTAACCACTGATACCTAACAAATATGCCATGATATAAAGATGAGCCATTTATTCTAACATCACAGGCTCAACAAGTATTCCATGTTAGTGACTCAACTCATATGAAATGGTTCATTTTTATTTTAACTAACAAAATAATCATCGATAATATTGATGACCAAGAATATCAAGATATTGATAAAGATGATCCTTTTTTGGGACATATTAGTCGCGTGAGAGAGAACCAACTACAAATGATGATTTATATATATGAAATGATCACGATGAAGGGCTTTGGGTTAATCAATATGTTCCTCCAAACAAGGAAGATCTTACAAGAAAACAAAAAATCAATGAATAGGAAAAAGTAGATGCAAGTACTCTTTGTATAATTATAGCTTAATTTTGATTGTTAGTAATTTACATAATTTTGTTTGTTTGTAATTTGCATAATTTTTGTTTGTTTGTAATATGTACTCTGTCAAAACATAATTGACATGATATTTATTGTTTGTAGTTTGTATTGTATTAATGTTAATAAAATAAACTTCTGGTCGATATTAATGTATATTGATAAGTGCAAAAAGTATACACTTTTCACCATCATTTTATGGCACTTATCCTATGCAAATTGTAGAAAACCAACTTAAATTAACACTTTTAAGGTAACTTTTGCATGATTAAATAAATTAGTTCTTTATTAGTTCTTGTCCAAGTTTTCTTTGAGTTTTGTAGGAAATTGAATATTAAAGAATAAATTCAAAGATGGACAAGAATTCAAGCCAAAATTCAAGCCAAAGGCTGAAAATGAATTGCAAAAAGTAATCAAGTTAAAGCATGGCATGCTGTGTGCTTAATTTGGTTACTTAGCCTTGAAGAAAGAACAACATAAGGGATTGAAATAAATAAGGATTAGTGGCTGGACTTTTTCTTCAAGAAGGGAAACCACTTGAATCCTTAAAGGTTAAGTATTCATCATGTACTTTTTATCTTGTGATACTTTAACCTAATATCTCCATCAACAAGCCTTAGTAAATTATTTTGAATTGTCAAATTAATTTTTAAAACTAAGAGCATGCTTGTTACATTTGTGCCAAAAATGAATTTTTCCAAACTTGAGAACTCCTAAAAAGTGTGTTATTTGGTTCACTATTTAACAAAATAAATTCATGAAATTCTGAATGGATTTACTTATGGATGTATGGTGTGATAAAATGTGTTTTGAAGCTTGAAGTTCCATAAATTCTGTTTGGACTGCCATTTTATCATTTGGATTTGAAATATGATAGCAATTTTTTTCTAAGCATCAAATTTCATGAAAAGCATGCTGTCTGGTTGGAATTCTCATAATAAAATTTAATTCATGAACTTAGTGTATTAGGAAATTATAAATTCATGTGAATTGTTAGACTAACCTCAAAGCAAAAGAAAATTGCAAGTTCAAAATGATTTACAACAAAACAAGTCCAAACAAACAGTCAAAAATGAGGAGTTGATGGCACCACTATCTAAGAGAGGATGGTGAAAACAAGGAGAATGAAATTCCGTGTTCTCCTAAAAATGGTGGTTAGTTTTAATTTTCTTTTTCATTCTTTCAAAATATTATACAAACTTCCTAAAAATATTTGTTGACTTGAGGACAAGTCAAATACTTAAGTTGTGGGGAGTGTGTATAACATTTTGAAAGAATGACATTTTTCTGTATTTTAAAACTCTGTTGTTTCTGCTATATTTTTTTTAGTGTGTTTATTTTTATTTTTAGTGTGCTTACTTGTTAAAATTATTTTTTTTAGTGTGTTTATTTTTTCTTTTTGAAGATTTATTTAAAAAGTGAGTTTCTTGAAACTAAACAAAGTAAATAAACGCAAACTTGGTTTAAACATTTTTCAAGATCAATGACTTTGTAAATTACAAGCTTTGATGAGCAACATGAGATGAAAAATTGAAAATTTCGTGAATAATTCATAATGTTATAACTTGGATAAAATGCAAACTTTTTGGAAAATCATTTATCATGACCTTGTGAATTTGTTTAAAAATCAAAGAGTTGTACATAAACCAACCTTGTGAGGGAGTGTAAGCCAAACACAATAATTATGTGAGCTTAGTGAGAAATTTTTGGTTTTGCCCAATTGATTTTGTTTGAATCTTTCTTTACTTGGTTGCACACAATTTGATAGGATATGATCAAGGCAAGTTCTTTCAATTAGAATGAGCCACTTGACCAAAAATGACCAACCAAAAATAGGAATATCCTTTGTTAACCCCTTTGAGCCTTAAAATAAAATTTTATTTTCAAACTCAACCCTTGAGCCTAATATGGAAAAAAAAATAATATCCTATACTTTTCTAAGTAAAAAGAGAGCATTTTTCAAAAGGAAGGTTGATGGAAGAAATTAAGTTGGGGGGAATGGTTGGCCATGTAAGAAAGGGTTTAAGGAAAAATTCTCAATCTCTTTACAAATCAAAAAGTAAAGAAAAAGATCCAAAATAAAAAAGGAGTGAAAAGAGATTGAGAAAGTTAAAGAGAAGTTACACAAAAAGGTCAAGAAAAAGAATGAGGGAAAGAAAAATGGAAAAAAGTTGAAAGGAATATATGTTTTTAATGAAAAAAATAATTTTTTCTGTCTTTTAACTTTGAAAATATCTTTGAATATCTTGAAAACCCTATTTCCTTTGATAGCCAAGCCTCATTACAACCTAAATAAGACCTTAATGATTCTTGAAAAAATTGTGCAATCAAAGTAAGTGTGGAGATGAAAAACAAAATTAAATTCTAGCAAACCAAACAAGTTGAGTTTTGAGTGAAACACTTTCCCCATTTGGTTCCATTCTTGAACCGTGTGTCAAATGCATCTCTTTAATTGATAACATTTTTAATAAGTGAATTGATAAATGAGTTTTTGAAAAACGTGTGCAATTCTTAGTTTGAAGCATTATGAGTCAAAGTCACATAATCATAAACACATCTCATGGAACTTAAAAGGAATCATGCATAAGTTTTGATCTTGTACAAACCTAATTTTTCCAAAGCCAAGTGATTGTTATTTTACCTTTTGTTTGGGGACAAACAAAGTTTTAAGTTAGGGGGAGTTTGATAAGTGCAAAAAGTATACACTTTTCACCTTCATTTTATGGAACTTATCCTATGAAAATTGTAGAAATCCAACTTAAATTAACACTTTTTAGGTGAATTTTGCATAATTGAATAAATTGGCTTTTTATTAATTCTTGTCCAAGTTTTCTTTGAGTTTTGTAGGAAATTGGATATTAAAGAATAAATTCAAAGATGGACAAGAATTCAAGCCAAAATTCAAGACAAAAGCTCAAAATGAATTGCTAAAAGTAATCAAGTTAAAGCATGGCATGCTATGTGCTTAATTTGGTTACTTAGCCTTGAAGAAAGGTAGCTTACTTCGTCTTGAAGAAACCTATGTTAAGGTAGGCCAAGCAACTTGCAAAAATTAAATGTTTACCTTAACTTAAAGAAAACAGCCCAAAAGTGGCAAGCAACCAACAAAAATCAAGTAACAAACCAAAGGAAAATAGGTTGCTTCACCATGAAGAAATCAAGCACAAAGCTGTCCAGCCAAGCCAAGCACCAAGCACCAGGCCAGGTCAGCTAAGCTGCTGAAACATGCAGCTTAGCGTGGAGCTAGGTCAGCTAAGCTGCTGAACAAGCAGCTAAGCAGTCCAACCAAGCACCTTAGTGAGGAATTAGGTGTGTTAAGCTGCTGAAACATGCAGCTTAGCGGGGAACTAGGTGTGCTAAGCGGCTGGCGCACCAGAAAAATGATTTCTAGGTCAACTCATGGAACATCTTACTTTTTCTTTGCTTAAAGGCCAAGAACATGACCTCATGAATGACATAAGGCTATGAAAAGAAGGAGGAGGTGTCACCATACATGTAACCTAGCCTACCATAGGGGTCTAGGAAGGGCCAAAATGGCTCTTCATAGGGGCCAATGGTGAGCAACTTAGCTGCCAAACAGGGCAGCTGAGCGTCCAACGCCTTGGCCTATATAAAGGTATGAAATTCTCAATTCAAAAATATGGTACATTCATTCTAAATTCTTCTTAGTTGATTCCTCTTCTTTTCCTTTCATTTTAGGTAGTTTTTAGGCTAGTTTTAGAGTAGTTTTTCATATAATTCAAGAGGAGAAAGGAGAAGGCAAATGAGATGCAAAAATCCATTTTCTAAACTCATTTGGAACTCAAAAGAATCCAATCCTTGGATGGATGGCTCATGCTCCTAAACATTTTCTTTTGAACAAGGTTACTCATTTGGAACATAAAGCATCTAATCCTTGAATGGATGGCTCATGCTCCTAACAATTTCATTTGTAAGTTGATTATGTATTTCTACTTCTTCTTTTATTCTAAAGTTTGAATTTTAATCATTCAAGTTGGTGCTTTGGTTAATTTTATTTGTTTGAGAAGTACTTAATCCTCTTTTTAGATTGATCACATAAAAAATGATTTCAAGTCATAAAAATTACTTGTCTCAAACACTTAACAAATAAACTAAGAAGTAGTTGTACTACTT
>NW_017727764.1:383634-426454 GCF_001865875.1 Lupinus angustifolius | reverse complement strand
TCATCACTTTTGTACATTAGAATACCATTAAACCGGTGTTGGAATTTATTCCACAAAACCGAGATGGTATTCAAATGTACTTAATAATTATGTAATAAAGGATTGCTTCGATACCACTGTACCGGCGTTAGAATTTATTCTAACAAAGCCGAGATGTGGCAAAGAAGGAATAACTCATTCACATGATTATTAAGAAGTAAGTTGTAACTGGAATATTTTTGAAACCATTATACCGGCGTTGGAATTTATTTCAACAAAGCCGAGATGGCAAACAAAGAATAAAACCGAGTTCACTTACTTAATCAAATAAAAATAAAAGGACACCAAAAAGAGAGAAATAACCATTCGACAGATTGGCACCTTGCTAAGGGACGATCTGTTGGGAGGGGAAACAACCTCTCGAACTTATCTTTCAACATATATGTGCTTTTGAGAATGTATAAGTGTTTGTGTTATTGAGAATGTTTGTGCTGCTAATAAATGTATATGCATATATTAATGTATACAAATCAACCGTGAATTTTAGGGGAAGCTCTAGCATGCGCTGCTATAAAGGACTAATACAACAACATTTTTTTATAGATTGCGCTGTTGTATATACTTAATACAATAATGCTATTTGTGTGTTGCACTCTTGTATTAAAGTGTTGTTTGAGAATATTTATGAATAATACAAAAAAACTTTTCTAAGAAACGTTGTTATATATATATATATTAAATACAACAACACTAGAATAAGTGTTGTTAATAATGCCTATATAATGTGTTGTTCATGTATAAAATATATGACATCACTTTTTGTATGATGCATTGTTGTATTTATGCAATACAACAGTGTAGGATAAGTGTTGTTAATCATGCCTATATATTGTGCTGTTTATGTATGAAATATATGACAATGCTTTTTGTGTGATGTTTTGTATATATGCAATACAACAGCGTACTATAAGCGTTATTAATCATGATAATATACTACTGCAGTCAAACATAAAGCACACAAAAGCGTTGTTATACATTTAAAATACGCGTTGTTGAATTGCAACTCTAGCGTCATTGGATCTATTGATTGGGTTGTAACTATTTGTATTGGTAATAGAAATTATCTATCTTCCCAAAGAAATTATTCATCATGGATAATATCAATAGTAGTGATGCTTCTAATACAATGATTGGCTCCAGAACTTTATCAATATTACTATTAAGATTTATGATGCCTCTTTGTTGAATCACCGTCATATTTGGTAATAGTGAGTTCTTTTTTCCTTTTGTTTTCAGTGAAAATAATGTCATTTCATTATATATGTAAAAAAGATATAAGTCTCACATCGTATTGTTTTTCTAGTACTTGTTTCTCCAATAGTAGAGAGTATCCATACTCCTCTTTGTGGAGTACCATCAACTTCAAAATCAAGAGATGTAAGGGATGGATAGATTTTACCCTCCCATATGTCACTATTATGTTTCCGTTGTTTCATGTCATGACCTTTTGGGAGATCTTCATCCATGGGTTACAAGGATCCTCCATGGGCTAAGTGAAAGAAGCATATAAGTGGGCTTGACACCACATCTTGACCCAAAACCTTAAGGCATTAGGTCTATGATTCCATCCACTTATATGCTCTTTAACTCATCCATCTTTGCTCAATGTGGGACTTCTTCATTCACACTTGGAATACCCAACATCTCCCCCTCAAGTGTGAATTCTCATCCGAGTATTGGATACACTAGAGCTCAGCTCTCTACCCACTTGCACCATGTTGGCTTATCCTTTCATCAACGGAACATGCCACCTTGACCTCTTGTCATGAAGACTTTCGACACAAGGATCCCACATGGATCTACCGACCACTTGTCGCTTCAATACTCCATTGAGCCGCCGAACCATCGGCTCTAATACCAATTTATTGAATATTGGCTAAAAGAAAAAGATGATGAAAAGACTTTCTTGAGCCAAGCAAAAAGGAAGTGACTAAAGATCATCTTGAAGAAATGGAGAATTTATAGCCAAGTAAAAAGAACAGGCTATGGTGAAACCAACATTAATGCTCTTTTCTTTTTGGCCATATAATTTTCAAGAGCTTTGGCTATAAATAGGAGTGTTCCATGCCATTGTAAGACATACCAAATACTTAGCCTAGTGCATATTCTCTCTTCTTGTTCTCTTGTTCTAATTGTGTGAGAAATACTCGAATGAGAGGGAAATTGGGTGTACTTGGATTTTTGGAAGTTAGTGAAACTCTTCTAGTTCTCTTTTATCATAGTGGAATAATCCTTGTTGCTCTTCAGTTGTGGACGTAGGCAAATTGCAAAACTACATTAAATTCTCGGTGTCATTTTCTCTATTATATTTTCTCCATGGGTCTTTCGTCCAACAAACTGGTATCAGAGCTCGTAGATCTCTTGCATGCTAAGTCGTACAATCTAAAAGAAAATTCTTAGTATGCTTTATGTTTATAGCATTGTCTGATCTTACACACTAGAAAAGAATTATTCTTGTTAATGGAAATGTATAATAGTGTGAAAGTGCATGTCTAGGAAAGTTCTATCTTAGGAAAGACCTGGTATTTAAGTGTGTCTGTTAAGATTCACCTCTCTTTCCTGGTGTATGTTCACGGACTACGATATTGTTCCGGTATACGTATCATGGCGAGTGCTAAATTTGATTTGGAGAAATTTAATGGAGAAAATGATTTCAACCTCTAATGATTGAAGATGAAAGCTCTACTAGTTCATCAAGGCTTGGGCAAAGCCTTGGAAGGTAGAAACAAGTTACCAGAGAGTCTAACCGAGGACGAGACGGATGAAAACTGGGAAAAAGCACACAATGCAATTTTGTTGTGCTTGGGAGATAAACTTCTACGAGAAGTGTCAGATGAAACTAAATCTGTTTCATTATGGTTGAAGCTGGAAAGCATGTACATGACGAAGTTACTCACCAACAGACTGTATTTGAAGAAAAGAATATATACTCTTCAAATGCAGGAAGGAAAGTCCATAAAAGATCATCTGGATGAATTTAACAAAATTATTCTTGATCTAAAGAATATTGGTGTTAAAATTGAAGATGAAGACCAAGCAATTCTTCTACTATGTTCCCTTCCAAGTTCTTACGAGCACTTCATCGATACCATGATATATGGTCGAGAAGATCTGACCTTAGAAGAAGTAAAGGTGGCATTGTACTCGAAAGAACTGAATAAAAGATTATCAGATTCGAGATCTGAAGGCTCGGGTGATAGTCTTTTTGCTAGAGGAATAACAGAGAAGCGAAATCAATTTGGTGAAAGAGGAAAATCTAGGTTGAAGTCTAAAGAAAAACCTAGAAAGCATAAATGCTTTCATTGTCACAAGGAGGGGCATATAAGAAAGAATTGCCCCGAGCGCAAAGGCAAGGAAAATATTTATGAATATAGAGATGCAGCTGTAGCAAATGGCTATGATAGTGCAGATGCACTAATAGTCTCAGAGCACCACTCAAAAGATGAATGGATACTCGATTCTGGATGCTCATATCACATGTGTCCTATTAAGGATTGGTTTTCCACTTACCAACCCTTAGATGGAGGCAAGGTCCTTTTGGGAAATAGTACTCCCTGCAAGGTAATCGGCATCGGCACAATTAGAATCAAGATGTTCGACGAAATCGTAAGGACGTTGACAGATGTAAGGCATGTTCCATAATTGAAGAAAAATCTGATTTCCTAGGGAACATTGGATTCAAAAGGTTATAGCTACAAAGGTGAACGTGGAGCTATAAGAATATCTAAAGGCGCTATAGTTGTAATGAAAGGAAAGAAAGAGAATATTCTTTATATGTTACATGGAAACACAATCACGGGTGTTGTTGTTGTCTCCGCAACATCTGATTCTGATGTCACCAAACTATGGCAACTAAGAATGGGTCATGTTAGTGAAAGAGGTCTAGCCGAGTTGGCCAAACAAGGATTACTATTCGGTCAAAAAGTCGGGAAGGTAGACTTTTGTGAACATTGTGTTTTCAGAAAGCAATGTCGGATAAAATTCAATGTTGCAGTTCATTGAACAAGAGGCACATTGGATTATGTACATTCTGACTTGTGGGGTCCTTCCCAAGTACCTTCTCATGGTGTCATGGTGGTAGTAGATACATGTTAACATTCATTGATGACTATTCAAGGAAGGTGTGGATTTTAATTTTGAAACATAAAAGTGAAGCATTTTTCAAGTTCAAACAGTGGAAAACCTTGATCGAAAATCAAACCTGGAGAAAGATAAAGAGACTGAGAACTGACAATGGTCTAGAATTCTGTAGCAGAGAATTTGGAAATTTTTGCAAGGATCACGGTATTGTTAGACATTATACCGTGGGACACACTCCACAACAAAATGGACTTGCAGAACGAATGAATAGAACCTTACTTGAAAGGACAAGATGTATGTTGTCAAATGCTGGATTGGCAAAAGAATTTTGGGTGGAAGCTGTCAGTACAGCTTGTTACTTGATCAACAGATGTCCATCAACTGCCATTGGTTTCAAAACTCCAGAAGAGATGTGGTCAGGTATTCTTGCAAATTATGAAAATTTGAGGATATTTGGTTGTTCTGCATATGCTCATAATAAAGAAGGAAAACTTGATGCAAGAGCATTGAAATGCGTTTTTCTTGGATATCCTCATGGTGTGAAAGGATATAAGTTATGGTGGCCAGAGAAAAGAAAGTGCATTATTGGTAGAGATGTCACTTTTAATGAAGCTGAAATGTTAAAGCCTCATACAAAATCATCAAGTGAAAATGAAGATCCTAATATCTTGGAGAAGGTGGAGTTTGAGGTGGAGCCAACAATAGAAAAAGCACTTCATCAAGAAGAAGAAGTCAATGATGCATGTGTTGATAATGATATCTCCCAATTACAATATTATTAGTTGGCTAGGGACAGGCAAATGAGACATATAAAACCTCCAGAAAAGTTTGGCTATTCTGATCTGGTGTCATACGCTCTAAATGTTGCTGATGATATCAGTAATTGTGAACCATAATCATATGAATAAGCTCTCAACAACAAAGAAGCTTCCAAATGGATTTCTGCCATGACAGAGGAAATTGAGTCTCTTCATAAGAATCACACTTGGGTTCTTGTGAAGCAGCCGAAGGCTCAAAAGATTGTTGGATGCAAATGGGTCTTTAAGAAGAAGGGAGGAATACCTGGAGTTGAAGATGCAAGATTCAAGGCACGATTAGTGGCCAAAGGTTTTATACAAAGAGAAGTCATTGACTTCAACGAAGTTTTCTCTCATGTGGTAAAACATAGCTCTATTCACATCCTACTTGCAATTGTAGCTCACTTTGATCTAGAACTTGAGCAACTAGATGTCAAAACGGCATTCTTGCATGGTGAGTTGGAGGAACAAATCTACATGAAAAAACCTGAAGGATTTGAAGTTCAAGGGATGAAAGATCATGTTTGCTTGCTGAAGAAATCTTTATTCTAAAGTAATCTTCCAGACAATGGTATCGACGATTTGACACCTTCATGCTTGAAAATGGATATTCCAAAAGTGAACATGATAGTTGTGTCTACTACAAGAATCTTGCAAATAATTTGTTCATATATTTGCTTTTATATGTTGATGACACGGTGATCGCATGTAAGAACATGTCAGACATTAGAAACTTGAAAGTTGAATTGAGCTTAGAGTTTGAAATGAAGGACTTGGGAGCTAGAAAGAAAATTTTGGGAATGGAGATTCAGAGGTATAGAAAAGAGGGGACACTCTTTCTGTCACAAAAGAAGTACATTGAGAAAGTGTTGGAACGTTTTGGCATGCAAATGCTAAACCAGTCACTACTCCATTGGCGACTCATTTCAAACTTTCAATGGCCTTGTGTTCACAAACTGAGAATGAAAAAGAGGAGATGTCAAGTGTACCTTATGCTAGTGCGGTTGGTAGTCTCATGTATGCGATGGTGTGCACTAGACCAGATATTGCACATGCAGTAAGTGTGGTAAGCAGATATATGGCAAATCCTGGTAAAGTTCACTAGAAGGTTGTGAAGTGGATTATGCGCTACCTGAAAGGTACCACAAATATAGGGCTTTCGTATGGTAAAGTCAAAGATGTTGGAAACAAGATCACTGGATATGTTGACTCGGATTATCTGGAGATCTAGATAAGCGAAGATCGAACACCGGATATGTCTTTACACTGTGTGGTTGTACTATTAGTTGGAAAGCAACACTACAATCAATTGTTGCTTTGTCAGTAACAGAAGCTGTAAAGGAAGCCATTTGGGAGAAAGGTCTAATTGAAGAGTTGGGTATACAACTCTAAGAAACAACCATCTATTGTGATAGTCAAAGTGCTATACATATGACAAATAATCCAATGTATCATGAAAGAACTAAGCATATTGATGTTCGGATGCACTTTATTAGAGACATATTGGAGAGAGGAGTTGTTATAGTGGAGAAAATACCCACTGCAGATAATCCAGCGGACATGATGGCGAAGCCAGTTCCAACTACTAAGTTCAGACATTGTCTGGACTTGATTAATGTTCAAAATCTGTAGTGAGCATGAAGAAGAGTAGCAGGAGAACAACTATGATAGTCTTTTAGCCAAGGTGGATATTTATTGAATATTGGCTAAAAGAAAAAGATGATGAAAAGACTTTCTTGAGCCAAGCAAAAAGGAAGTGGCTAAAGATCATCTTGAAGAAAGAGAGAATTTCTAGCCAAGTAAAAAGAAGTGGCTATGGTGAAACCAACATTAATGTTCTTTTCCCTTTGGCCACATAATTTTCAAGAGCTTTGGCTATAAATAGGAGTGTTTCATGCCATTGTAAGACACACAAAATACTTAGCTTAGTGCATATTCTCTCTTCTTGTTCTCTTGTTCTAATTGTGTGAGAAATACTCGAGTGAGAGTGAAATTGGGTGTACTTGGGTTTTGGGAAGTGAGTGAAACACTTGTAGTTATCTTTTATCATAGTGGAATAATCCTTGTTGCTCTTCAGTTGTGGACGTAGGCAAATTGTCGAACCACATTAAATTCTCGTTGTCATTTTCTCTATTATATTTTCTCTATGGGTCTTCCGCTCCAACATGACCAGAGAATATAGTCGCTTACAATACTTCAAGCAAGAGTGAAGTGATGCATTTTATGTGGGCATAATTGTAGAAGAAAACCTCAAATATAACATAAGGGGTGGTAGCTATCACCGACTATGCTCCAACAAAAAATCAATTAGGCATGGAGTATGTAAGTTTTAGCTATCAACAACAATGTATCAATAATAAAGAATCAATTAGAGCATGGAAACTAAGAGTCAATAAGATAGAGATTTATATTTTCATTTTGGTCTATAAAAAATTCTCTTATAGAATATGGTCTAATAGTATAAAATCATGAGAATTTAATAGTAGGTAACATTTGGTGTGATAGTAGCAAATACATGTATTTTATAACAATAAATATTATTTTCAATAATACTCTTTACTTCTATATGCATACATAACAATATATCAACCTTAATCCACAAATTAAATATAAAGAATTTCCAAATCTAAGATATGATCAAATCAAGATATCATCCAATCAAGGGGTAAAATTAAATCTTTTTATCATAGTCCATCTTAATCCCCGATAGCAAACATCATTCTTATTCTTATTTGGGTCTCACAACATCTACTTTTTCCCACAACATCTACCTCCCTCCTCGGTTCCTTTGACTAAGAACAACAAAAAATTGCTCTTATTTCAGAACAAAATACAGAAAATAAGAATGATACAGTAACGGAGAACAAAGTAATAATGTTTTTATTCTGTGTTAAAATGGTAGGTGTCATGTTTGAAATCTTCTTGATGAATCAAGAAGTATGAAAGAATGCATGAATGAGAAAGAAAATCACGAAGAATCTTAAAGAAAGAAGAAAGAAAAGAAAAAGAATCAGAACTTTATTGAATTGAATAACTCTTCTCATTGTATTTCATTATCTCATTGTGATTACAAAGTGTAGAAATCACCCTATTTATACTACATTTATCAGAAGAGAAGGAAAAACATAAAATCGATTAATTAGAAACAAAATTATAATCATTTTCAACATTACTATGGTCGCTCCAACTAGCACAAAGAAGAGCACGAATAGTAGTTGAAGAAAAAAAATGAATTGTTGAGCGTGCAAAAAATCAAAAACAATGACTCCCAAAATGAGTGAAGAAAGGCCAGAATCGCGCATAGAACCTATACATGAAAATAAATTACAAATTGAAAAACAATTCCTTTTTAATCATGAATTTAATTATTAAAATGAAATCTGCAAATCAATTTGACCGAATGTGGAAGGAAAAAAGGATTGGAAGTTTCTAAAAAAACTTATATATACTTCATATTCTAACAACCTCTAACCCCCTCTTCACATGTTGTATTTATTTATCAAATATTTTAACATATAAGGGATTTTAACGTATAAGTGGGGTGACATATTAGCTTATATACAATATTAATGATCATGACTAACAATATGTAAATTCATAATGTATTGTATTACATTATACTACCATACCTTCTATGGCACGCCAAACCTTAATGAATGAATATTGTTTAAAAAATGTATAGTACTTTCAATAATTATTTGTTTAAATTGAATATGACAAAATAGAATTGAACTTTGTATGTTACTTACGACGTTCTTCTAATTTTATATAAGCATTTTAAATTATGCAAAAAATATATATTGCGCCACATAAAAAGTTATTTTATTTATGCTTTATTTAAGTTATTCTGAAATATTAAATATCATATGCATGGGAATGGATCCTCTTGTAATAAAAATGAAGTGGTGTTAAATTCAGCCATTCACTTGTGTGGATTGCACTTTCGAACTCATTTTTAAAAATTCAGTTAATGATTGGATCCTACACTCATCCAACATTCTTGCCGTTGAGTATTTATCTCCTCTACAAAGATTATAGACGGGTAATTTAACATTATATTTGCAAGTTGATTTTTACAATAAAATGAAATGAAATAAAAAGTCTCAGAGTCATTTTAAAAGTTTATTTTATGACTCTCAAGCCTTCTCATTCATTGTTTTGCCTTCCAAAAACTAACTCACAATAGTCATTAAGTTTCACATGGACGCATAAGAAAAGGATAATTGATAAAAATAAATAATGTATAATATTCTTTTAAGCAATGATGTTTGGACCGGGCCGTACGGTCCGATTGGTCCAACTGTATCCCGATACACATAATGGCTTCATTTCAGCTAGAAAGTGAGATCACTTTCTTGCCCTTTTGTTCGGCTCAAAATTTGGTCGAACCGGGTTAAACCGAGATAACTATTGAAATATATTATATCAATATAAATAATAATGTGTGTGAATATGAGAGACTGTATTGTTGGATTGGTTATAACCCAAGTTATTAGTTTCTAGTAGTAAAAAGGGTTAGTTGATTAGTTACTTTAGATGTTAGAGTAGTTAGTTTTGTATTTCTTTTATAAAATGATTTCATTGTATTCAATTGATTCACTCAATTCAATATTCATTCAATGAATGATTTTCTCATTCTTTCTTGTTTTATCAAAATTGTCCATGACTCCTACCATTTTAATAATAATACGATTATTAGACCGAATAGTTAATATACATTAAAAAAAACAAAGAGATATTGAAAGGTGAAAATGCATAAGGCATATACATGCAAAAAAACCAGAAATAGAAACTCTAACATGTAAGACAAAGAGAGATCACTTCCAAGCTCATAGTCATCGTCTAAGCCGATCTTCATCATAAAAGCAGAAGCAAGGAAGAATGTAATGAAGGTAGTGAGTTGGGGAAAATGATGACCTAGTTTTCTAACTATTAATATTGGGACAACCTTTTTACTATTCTCTTCAACTCACTCCTATGACCCAAGCTTCTTACTATCTTTTTTCTTAAATAAATTAAACAAAATATACTTTACAAACTCATTAATATATCTAATATCATAATTAAAATATTAAGAATGTGTTAATATAGTAGTGTAAGACCGTACTATATCTTCAAGATGATAAAAAAAATTAAAAACTCAATTCTGGAGGCGACACTTGTTGGGAGGAACAACTTACACATCCTAAAAGTGATTAGTTCCTTACCCAAAAGGGTAAGACAATACCATTGGTAGTACCAAAAAATATAATATATATATATATATATAATACTATATATAATATGAGAATGTGAATACTTTTCAAAATATATAATATTATAAATGAAAGTGCAAAGTGTCAAGGATCGCACTAGCAATATTTTGCCTATGTTTTGATGAAGACAAGGTTTTATTAAAGCTTGAAGATAGCTCAACAATCAACATGCCTAGAGCTCATTGGTCATATCGAGACTAGGATATATAAATAGAGTCATTATTCTAAGTAGTCTGTGATGTGTGCCTTAGTAAGTGAGTATAGGTAAGGTGAACCTAGGTGCAAGTCTCTCAAGCCATTATAATTGTCATATCACATTCACGAGACATATCATCTAGTTAATTGTATGTTCATGTATTAATCATACATGTTATATGTGCATATTAGGCATAATATAATTGCTAAAACATGTATAGAAGTTAAGCATAACATATGAGTAGTTTACCTTTTAAACCATGTGTTTTAATATGTTGGTTAATCGTTTAATATGGTGACTTAATCGATTAACTCAACTGTTTTCTGTTATATCAGTTTTTCTGTTACAACTGGTTTCTTTTTTAATCATGTTGCACTGGTTAATCGATTAACGTGTTACCTTAATCGATTAACAGATATGTTTTGTGTTATAACTGTTTTATGTTTTAACTGCTTAACTGTTTGCAACAGTTTGAACTGTCAAAACTGCCTTGTATAAGTTTAGGCAATTTCCAGAAAACTGTAGCATTGCATTCTATTGTATAGGACTGATTTAGCATATTTCGTGTTTTACATTCTGTATTGCGGAGAGAATTGCATGTGTGAGGAAGAGAGATTAACATGCCATATTGAATATTCATTCTTTGTTATTTGCATACTATTTTTCATATGCTTATTCTCATCCTTATCTTGCTCACATTTTCATGCATTATTGATAAAGATTATTAGAGAGATATCTTGTGATTACTTTTTTTTATTAACTCACATGTATATGATGGCTTGAGTGAATTGTGAGTGGGTTAGTCTTAAGGTCTTTCATGGTCATATTTCAAGCATTATTGTGCTTATAATACCTTGCTTTTGTAATCTATTTTTGTGTGTATTAGATTGATCTCTTGGTGTCTTACCACCATACAGATAGGGATTCTTCACCAAGACTAGGAGGTCTTGATTTGAGAACAAGAATCTTGGCTGAGGCTGGTTCGCGAGAAATGTTTTCTCAGGCGATAGGTAGAGTCAAACCGATGATTAGATGTTCTAGATTTCAAGAAAGAAGCATCCTATGTTTTGTAAATTGAATTGGTGTATGTGATTATACTTGTATTCAATATACTGAAGAAGAAAATCTCCCAAGATCAGAAGGGGAGGCCTAGATGTAGTTTGCAGTGGACCGCAAACGATCCAGGATAAAAATCCATCTTTGCACGTTGTTCTCTCTTATATCTTGTTTACATATCTTGCTGTTTGTATGTGAGTTAGAAGCTGATATTTTGTATAATTGTACAATGCCATATACTTGTCAATATTGCTTAAAAATATCTGCTTTATCTCTGCTTATCTAGTTATTAATAACTGTGCAATTTTCTGCTCTGATCATTCTGCTCTGTGTGTGTGTTAATCGATTAAGACGTGTTGTTAATCGATTAATGGGTTGTTTCCAGAACTAGGTTTTGGTGCGAGAAGCGGTGATTGATAACTGCTACATCTATTCAACCCTCCCTTCTAGGTGTACCTAGGCCACTGATACCTAACAAGTGGTATCAGAGCTAGTACGACGTGCTAGCTCAACCGTATCCGCGTGATCCTTAGGGAATATAAATGGGTTCCGCCAACCCCTTTGGCGGTGATGGTGCATCCATTAATCGCCCTCCCGTATTCAGTAGCGAGGGATACGCCTACTGGAAAGTCCGAATGAAGATTTTTATAGAAGCCATTGATTCGGACATTTGGGAATTCGTAATCAGTGGACCATTCGTCCCACTTCACTTAGTGGATGGCGAACCGAAAGAAAAGCCCAAAAGCTTATGGACCGATGAGAAGCACAAGAAGGTTCAGTATAACCTTCGCGCCAAAAATATAATTACCTCGGCCCTATCCTACGATGAATTCTTTCGATTATCTCAATATCGAAGTGCCAAGGAAATGTGGGACACTTTACAAGTGACTCACGATGGCACTAGCGAGGTCAAGCATGCTAGGCTGAATGCGCTGACACATGAATACGAATTATTTCGTATGTTACCGAGTGAATCAATTGGCGACATGAAAAAGCGATTCACTCACATTATTAATCATCTTATTGCTCTAGATAAAATGTTTACCAGAGGAGAACTCACTAATAAAGTTTTACGTTGTCTTCACAGGAGATGGCAACATAAAGTGACGGCAATCATGGAGTCCAAGGATCTAGATTCCATGCCTTTGGCAACACTGTTCGGAAAGCTTCAAGAGCATGATATGGAGCTTGGACGTCTGACCAAGCATGAGGAGTCTGATCGGAAAAAGAAAGGAATATCTCTTAAAGCTACAACATCACAACCCACTGAAGAGATAGACAATGACGACTCTGACTTAGACATTGATGAAGAAACGATGAACCTTCTCCTGTGAAATTTTGGGAAATTTCTAAAGAAGAAAGGAGGTTTGAAGCAATTTCAAAAGGAAGAGGTTCAAGAATCAACTAAGAGAGGCCAGAATAAGGAGCACTTCACTTGCCATGAATATGGCAAGTCGGGTCACATGAAGTTCCAGTGTCACACTTACTTGAAGAAAGTTGATTCAGAAAAGAGCATTCCTCGGGACTTCAAATCGAAAAAGGCATACATTGTTTGGGATGTACCGAAGGAAGAAACGACATCAAGCACCTCGAATGAAGAGGAGACCGCCAAGTTGTGCCTAATGACCATAACAGACGAGGCTTGCGGATCAGGTAGTTCAAAGGATGCTACTAATGAGGTATATTCTGACACATCATCCTCTTATGATGATTCTCCCTGATATGTGTTTTATATGATGCTGGTGTCGAGATGCATGTAGAGCATAAGAAATTAGCAAAAATTAGTGCCGATAGAAAAAGGATAATTTTGCTAAATGATCAGAAAATAATGCAACTACAAAAAGAATTAGATGAGCTGAAATTGGAAAATGAAACCTTAGATCTAATTTTTTCTTGTAATTCATCCATCTGCTCTAAAAATAATTTATGTCAAACAACTACTTGTGAGTCTTGCAAGGACTTGAAAAATGAGAATTTTAAAATAAATGAAAAACTTGCAAAACTTACAAATAGTCAACATCAATAGATACCTTGCTGAGTAAAACGAGAAACATTGGTGACCACACTGGATTAGGGTATGTTCCCCCATCCCATAGAAATAGACCATATAGGAACCTCTAACTCGTCCAAGTAAAAAGTCTAATAAGAAAAATAGAGTCCCTACATGTTTCTATTGTGGCACACATGGTCACACCTCTTATTCCTATTACATCAGGAAATATGGGATACCTAGTGGTGTTTACGCTTGGGTAAGTAAGGGAGGTAACTCCTTGGTTACTAACAGAAAAGGATTCAATATAATTTGGGTACCTGAAACTGGCAGGTGATCTATTTTGCAGGTATGTCTACGAACACATGGGAAACATTGGTATCTTGACAGCGGATATTCAAGACATATGACTGGAGACAAGTCAAAATTCCTAGACTTGTCATTAAAAGAAAAAAGTTTTGTCACTTATGGAGACAACAACAAAGATAAAGGAAGAATCTTAGGCACCGGAAAGATGGGCAACTCAACCCATGCTATAATCGAGAACGTTCTATATGTAGAAGGTTTGGAACATAATCTGTTGAGCATCATCCAACTACGAGACAAATGTAATCGTGTGTCATTTGATTCTGATTGTTGTATTATTCGTGACGTATTATCTAATAATATAAAGTTTGTCGGATATCGTGTAAATAATATTTATATGGTGGATCTGTAGGATGTCACTTCCTTATTTTCAAAATATTTTATTTCAAAGGAAGATGACATATGGCTTTGGCATAGACGAGTCGCTCACATTCATGTGAAGCATCTAAAAATTTATCTAAAAATAATTTGGTTATCGGTCTACCAAAACTTTTAAAACTCAGGATTCTTGTGACTTGTGTCGAAAATGTAAACAATTAAAGAATTTCTTTAATAAAAAGAATGTGATATCCAGTACTAGACCTTTGGAGCTTCTCCATATGGACTTGTTTGGACTGTCGCAAATTATGAGTTTTGGTGGAAGTTATTACGCTTTAGTAATTGTTGATGATTTTTCTAGATTCACATGGACGTTGTTTTTAGCATCAACGAGCGATGCATATAAATAATTTAAATGTATAGCCAAACAAGTTCAAAACTAGTCTAACCTGAAAAATCATTTACATACGATCCGACCATGGCAGAGAATTTGAAAATCATAAATTTAATAAGTTTTGTAATAAGCATGGCATCATGCATCAGTTCTCAGCCCCCCGTACCCCTCAACAAAATGGAGTTGTTGAGAGGAAAAATAGAGTTCTAGAGAAACTCGCGAGGACCATGCTAAATGAGAACAAGGCTCCAAAATATTTATGGGTTGATGCAGTTCACACTGCCTGTTATGTAATGAATCGAATACTACTTAGCCCTACATATTTCGAAAACACCTTATGAAATTTTTAAAGGTCGAAAACCGAATATTTCTCATCTTCAGGAAAATTTCTGGGTGCAAATGTTTTATTTTAAATAATGGAAAAAGATCTTTAGGAAAATTTAACTTGTAGGCTGATGAGGGCATATTCTTAGGCTATTCTTTACATAGTAAGGCTTTTCGTGTGTTTAATAAATATACCATGCAAGTAGAAGAATCTATTCATGTTCACTTTGACGAATCTTCTCCAAAAGAAAAGAGAAATGTCTTTTCTGATGACATTTCAGGTACACTAGAAAAAGTTCATTCAAAGGACATGAATCAAATCCAACAAGAAGATGTTGAGCAAACAGTAGAAGAAGAACTTCAGGACATGCCTATTGCATGGAAAATCAAAAAGGATCATCCACTCGATAAGGTGTTAGGTGACATATCTACGGGGGTGGTATCTCGTAGTTCTTTACATAATTTCTGTAATTTTGTTGCATTTGCATCTCAAATAGAGCCAAAGATCATCGATGAAGCCATCGAGGATGTACACTTGAGTATAGCTATGCAAGAAGAGCTAAACCAGTTTGAGCGCAATAATATGTGGGACTTGGTCCCCAAACCAAAAGAACATCATGTAATTGGCACCAGATGGGTCTTTCGTAACAAGCTAGATGAATCTGGCTTGATAATTAGAAATAAGGCTCGCTTAGTGGCCAAAGGCTAAAACCAGGAGGAGGGCATCGATTATGATGAGACCTACACTCCTGTAACCAGACTTGAGGCCATTAGGATGTTCTTGTCCTTCGCATTGATCATGAATTTTAAGCTCTTCCAAATGGATGTTAAGAGCGCATTTTTAAATGGCTATATTCAAGAGGAGGTGTACATAGATCAACCACCAGAGCCGGGTACGATAGATGGAGTTCATTCCTATTAGAAAAAGGGGTTCGAAAGAGGTTTGGTCGATATCACTCTCTTTATCAGTAGATTAGATAATCATGTTTTACTTGTTCAAATATATGTTGTCATGCTCTTTATCCGTAGATTAGAGAATCATCTTTTAGTTGTTCAAATATATGTTGATGATATTATCTTCGGATCTACTAATGACATCCTTTGTAAGGAATTTTCTGAGATGATGCAGGGCGAGTTTAAGATGTCGATGATGGGTGAGCTGACTTTCTTCCTTGGGCTTCAAATTAAACAAATGGAAAGTGGCATCTTTATTCATTAATCAAAGAAATGCAAAGAATCACTAATGAAGTTCGATATGGAGCAATGTAAAGATGCATCCACACCTATGGCGTCTGCATGTTATCTTGATAAATAAGAAAAGGGAAAAGCTATTGAGGTAACCAAATATCATGGGATTATCGGCTCTTTATTGTATTTGACTGCTAGCCGTCCCGATATTATGTTTAGCGTTTGTATGTGTGCTAGATTTCAAGCTTTGCCAAAAGAATCACATTATATTGTTGTAAAACGTATCATGAGATATTTAAAAGGAATAATAAATATGGGATTATGATATCCTAGGGATGCCTCCTTATCCTTGGTAGGTTACTCTGATTCTGACTTCGCTGGGTGTACGTTGGATCGAAAAAGCACTAGTGGGACTTGTCACCTATTAGGCAGTTCCTTAGTGGCATGGCATAGTAAAAATCAAGCATGCGTTGCTTTGTCCACCGCTGAAGCGGAATACATTGCTGTTGGCGTGTGTTGCGCTCAAATCCTTTGGATAAAGCAGCAACTTAAGGACTTTGGGCTCATATTAGAAAAGATCCCTATTAAGTGTGATAACACAAGTGCCATTAACCTCTCCAAGAATCCCGTCTTGCATTCAAGAACCAAGCATATTGAAATAAGGCATCATTTTTTGCATGATCATGTTCAAAAAGGTCATTGTGTGCTAGAATTTGTTGAAACATCTAAGCAATTAGCAGATATTTTCACCAAGCCCCTCTCACGAGATACTTTCTATGTTCCTCGAAGAGAACTAGGAATCATTGATGAAAAATATCTTGATTGAACTTATGTTATTGCCTTGCATGATTTATTTGCCTTGTATGCTACAAAATGAAAACATGTTGAATGCTAAATATTCCTTGTATGATCATGATTCTGTGTATAAAAGCTTTAGATATATATGTGACTGCTCAAAAATGATTTGTTAAAAAGTTTGAAATCCTTGCATGCTTTTAAAAACATCCAAAATGTTGTATCTGATGCATTTAATCGATTAAGGGCATAAGTTAATCGATTACCTGGGTGAATTTTTAAAAACCTGGTATTTTTAACTCAGGTTAATTGATTAAGTCAAGCAATTAATCGATTAACGACACCAGTATAACAGAAACAGAAGCGTTTCTGGGCATTTTTCAAAACCTCCATCATCCCCTTTTCTCACAAATCTCAGAGGAACAAGTTCAACATCATCCCTAAACTCCAACCTAGCCCAAACCGAATAACCCCACTCCATTTCCACTACATAAACCGGCTTCTCCATCTCTAATTTCCAAGAAATCCGGTTTCCCCCAAATTCAAAACCCTACCTTAGGTTCTCCTTAAATCCCTCCATTAAACCTTCATAATAGTTCAGTTTCAAATACAATGGAGAGAGGACATGCTAAAAGAGTAAAGACAACTGCTCCACGTCCACGCGTGTTCCAAAATTTGTGCCATCTCAACAGGCAATGCAGGACCGTGGGGATCCGTATTATTCGCTGATTCTACAAGAAACTCGATTGCTCAAATTTCAATGAAGGAAACCCACATACATAAGGTTTGCAAATCTGACTTGGTTAGCGGAACATAACTTTGATTTTCCGCATGGCTCTCAAGCACAAGGGGTTGTCCCCTTCTTGGAATTGAAAGGTAATATCTACCCTGCTCTAGTTAGGGAATATTATGCGAACTTTAGATATAAGGATGGAAAGTATTGGTCAATGATTGCTGGAAAATTGTTTGAGCTGAATGAGGACATTTTCATGAACGTGGGTGGTTTATCGTGTAATGGTGCTAGCTTAGGAGACTGTGGTTGGGCAAACAACAACACTTTTGATGCTACTGAAATGTATAAATCTTGTTTGCGTAGACCTCAGTTGTATGTTCAAGGTGAATTAACCAAATCTCCCAAGATCAGAAGGGGAGGCCTGGATGTAGTATGCAGTAGACTGCAAATGAACCAGGATAAAAATCCATCTTTGCACGTTGTTATCTCTTATATCTTCTTTATATTTCTTGTTGTTTGTATGCAAGTTAGAAGCTGATATATTTCATAATTGTACACTGCCATATACTTGTTAATATTGCTTAAAATATATGTTTTATCTCTGCGTATCTTGTTATAAATATTTTATAACTATGCAATTTACTGCTCTGATCATTCTGCTCTGTGTGTTAATCGATTAAGACCTGTTGTTAATCGATTAACTAGGTTGTTTCCAGAACTGGGTTTTGGTGCAAGAAGCGATGATTGATAACCGGTTAACCGCTACACCTATTCAACCCCTTCTAGGTATTCCTAGGCTACTAATACCTAACAATAAATTGTTCTAATTTTTTTTATGAAATATTATAATTTAATTAGTTATATAATATATAATTATATATGATATTATAATATTGTCCGGACTAATCTAACGATGTAATTGGTTAAACCGAACATATATAACACTTCTTTCAAATTGATGTTCCATTCGGATTTTATAATATTACATGTATTTCTTTTTCCAATATAAAGTGTGGGATTGACAAATTCAAACCCTGGTCTTTAGGGGTGTCAAAACGGGCCGCCCGGCCCATTTAGCCCGCGCCCGCAAATGCCCGCAATAATTTAAGCGGGTCGGGCATGTCCGCAATTGGTTAACGGACAAAAAGCCATGCCCTGCCCGTTTTAAAATGGGCTAACGGGTTAACGGGCGGTCCGCGGGCATTTTCCTGTTTACATTAAAAAAACAAAAATAGTGAATGCTAAGTTATCAAGTACATTGTGCAGTAAATCAATAGATTTTACATAACCACGTTACATAATAATTCAAAATCTCTATAATAATTCAAAACATGTCTCTCTAACCATATTAGATAATAATTCTCTCTAAGAAGTCTGCAATAATAATTATAAAATAACCAAACAATAATAAAGTCTTGGATTAAAATTTTAAATTGTTGAATGTAATGCCCGCAGGCCGCCCGCGGAGCCCGTTTAAAATGCCCGCTAATAAAGCGGGCAAACGGGCCGGGCAATATGGGCTAACAGGCAAAAATACCATGCCATGCCCGCATTTTTTTGCGGGCAATGCGGGCTGGCCCGCGGGCAATGCCCATATTGACACCCCTACTGGTCTTTGCCCTCCCATTCCCATTTAAAAAAGCTATCTATAAACGGGAATACATCTAGCGAAGTATTTACAAAGATTTTTTTCCTTTTTGTAATTAACTTTAATTTTTATTTATTCTTTAGAAAAACAGTGAATACAAAACTACCATACTTTTCAAATATTTTGACTCTAACACGATTCTTCTTATAACAATTAACAATTCTTATATTTATTTACATATGTTTTTTGGACAGGCTTCAAGTGATATTATCTCTCTAATAATTTCTATTGATGATATTTTCATCTTATATTATATTTTAATTCTTTAAATTAAATTTATCATGATTATCACTGATAATAAATTTGATGTATTTTATTGTTTAAAATTTAGCCTATATAAATTTTATTTATGGAACTATTAATTTATAATATTAAATTTATTAAATAAAAATATAGGTCGATAGACACTAAATTTTTTGCATATTAAAATGTAATTTATATTAGGCAGCCTAAATTAATTATTTCTCTATTTTATCATTATTTATAATTTAAAAATTATTCTTACAATTATCTACAATTTATACACGATCTAATCTTTGTCTTCACCAATTTTATTATTACTAAGAATTTATATTTTGATCGTAGAGTATATTTCTATTATCTTTCTAAAATTAAATTTATCATTATGATTAATGATATATTTTTGAGGTGCTGATTTTTAAAATTTTAATCTATATTTATATAATTTTTAATTATATCATTATTAATTATTATATAATATATTAACTTAAAAAATGCGGGTTGAGATAGCATTATTAATAATAAGGTTGAACAACTCATAAAATAGAAAATGAGTAAAGGAAACAGTATATAAGAGAATCTAATAACATATAATAGGATCTTATTTGATTAATATTTTCTTAATCTTGCATATACCCATAGATATCATAATAAATTATTTGTAGTAAATTTTAGATATTTGTCATTGTTTTGATGATTTTTTTTATATACTTTTTTTTTTATATTTTTATATAATACACACAAGGTAATATAATCTTTGTGATTTTCCTTAGTGAAGATTCTCACATATATTTTATAGACACGTAATGCTTTTTGATGATTCCTAAAATCTAAAATTTGATATGCTGAAATTAGAACTTATCTTATGGAGTTTATGCTTCTTTAGTTTATACTAGGGTTGTAAACAAGCTATATTTCACTCCAATCAAGGCTAAACTTGGTTCAACTTCATAAGAATTTTTGCTCGATTCAAACTTGATTTAAGTAAGCAACGAGTTATGTTCTTAGATTGAATTCAGTAAGATTGAAGCTGGTGAATTATTCGTTCAACTCGTTGGCTTGAATTGGTTTGGTTTATGAAGAGTTTATAAACTATTTAGTTTAACTCATTAGTTTGATCGGTTAAATTTGTCAGCTCAAACGATAATTATTTATTTAATGTTTATAAAATTATATATATATATATATATATATATATATTTATTTATACATATATTCATCAACATAATAAATTAAATTATATTCTTTTTAAATTTAGCTCATTAATTTAATGAGATTAATGTTCAACTCAAATTCAATTCTTTGGATTGATGATGCATTTATAGCAAACTAAATTTGAACAAACATCTCAATTCATTTTGATCGTATCAAAGCATGAAGACCAACCTGCATCTTGCATCTTCGTATAAATACATAGTAACTCTTCCCTAAGAAACACATTAAAAGAAAAAAGAAAAAGACAGAGTAAGGAGGAGGTGGCAGAAAAGTCGTTGGAGAAAGAGATATGAATCAACACCAACTTAGTCTTGACCAGAAACTAAATGAGACACACCAATGTTGTCGAGGGCAACAGTCCAAGGTTCAGCCAGAACGGCCACAACAACCTCTTCAATGCCCTCGTTGTAATTCTATGAACACCAAGTTCTGCTATTACAACAACTATAATGTGGCACAACCTCGTCACTATTGCAAAACTTGCAGAAGGTATTGGACTGAAGGTGGAACTTTGAGGAACATACCCATTGGTGGTCGTTGTCATAAGAAAAAGTATGCTGAAAATTCTTCATCTTCTCGATCACAAAAGCCACATTCATCACAACAAAATGTAGTTGTTCAAACCCATCAACCAAACTTGACAACAATGATGAAAGCTAGAGACCCTTGTCTTCTAATGGATCCTTCAACCCGTCCTTTCTATCAAGGTGGTTGTGGGTACTTGTCTTCTCTACCCACAATTCATTCAATGAATCAATCACATTCAACTCGTTATGATCAATCTTTCAATGTTGGAGGTGATTTATCTGGTTCTACTACCAATATAGGCATGGAATCAGGTTTCAATGTTGGTTCTCTTTCCTCCCAACGCCATATATACCAAATGGGTGGCAGAGAAAGAGAGGAACATATGCCACAACAAGGTTTAACTATTCCATCAAGTATAGCCACTATCCATAACAGTGTTCCTTCTCACACTGATTGGCCTTGGAGCTTCATCAATAATGATGATAATAGGAATTATGATGCCTCTTTATGGAGTAACATTGGTAATAACATCATCACTTCTATTAATGGTAACATTGATACAAATGCTAATGTTGTTGGTTCTTCTCCTCTGATGCAAAACCAATGGTCCAATTTTCCAGGGTATGGCCTTCCTCCGTCATCTTATTGAGCTTTTGTTGTTCGTCCAAATCTAGAGATGTAAAGTATACATACTTTTCTGCAAATAATCCGCTTAGTTTGTTTCTGTTGCTTTTTGTTTTTTTTAAGGATAAAAATATTGTTGTAACAAAAGTCTAAAGTGTCATACCATATTTATTTTTTCTTATAATACAGTTATAATGTTAAGTTTCTGTGAGTTTTTTGTTGTTGTAGTTCTCTGCTTTTCTACTTGCAGTCTTTGCGGAATCCTTACTATATCTCTTTTGTCATAAACGTTATCTGCACGTGTTTATGCATACTGCTAGTTTATTATAATTTTAATTTTTTGTTATAAATAAATTATATAAAGAATACCAACAACTTAGAATTATTCTTATGACAAAAATAGCAAATATTCAAACTAAAATATAGTATTCAAAATAAAATATCAAATATCATTTACTATGGATTCCAAACTAATGATAGATGATGATTGACACATGATAAGGCTTTTTCCTGTTGATTTTAATGCAATTGTTTTTAATGTGAGCAAATTGATTGGTTCAGTCATCCGTTTAAAGCAATGCAAAGCTATTTGATAGGATTTTTAGCGCTTTAATACAAATTGACTAACTCAATAATTTTCTGACTTATATAAAGTTGTTTCCCTTTTCAATCTGCCATTGAACTAGTCGGATCATTCGGTTTGGTCCAAAAAATATTGTTTAAATGTATACCTTTAATAATCCATAACCAAGGCCAATGGTATTTTCCTTCATGGTGTTGCATCAACAATCTGGAACCATACAGTGAGGATTTATGACTCAGAGAGTGTAAAAATAAGTCAAAATTTAAAAAAATAAATATTATCAAGATAAAAATATTAATATCAAAATTACAAGATTTAAATATATTTAATAACGTAAATTGCAAAATTGCATATTTGATAATTAATTTTTATGTGATTTCACATTTTGAAATTGTTGAATGATCAATTTGTTAAGAATGTTGTTAAACACTTGTCGCTAAATATAACTTACTAGATAGTCCTTCATCAATGCATCTCCTATTTGATTACATATTCTATTTTTAAAATTTCATAGTTGACAAAATTTGTTTTACAATTGTATTGTTAACTTTAAAAGAAGCTAAACTAATGTGTAAACACCACTTTTAACAAACTTATCTAAAAGATTATTGATTCATTTGAAAGAATTAAATTCAACATTTTTATGCATATCAATGATGAAACTCTCAAGTTCATTATCAAACATCACCAAATCAATGGAACAAAAATCATGTGAATAAAATTTTGCAAATTTAATTAGTTTTCTCATATCAAAACTAGAGAAAAAATTAGTTAGACTTAAACAAGACATACAAAGAAGCAGTTAAGTATTTATCTCAGAAAATGATTATGAAGTTTCTTAAATTGAATATTCATAATATTATTAGATAATTCAACACAATAATGATTATTTATTTTCACAAAACATGTTATGTTGTTTACAAAAATAAAATAAAATTGGGGCTTATAAAGTTTATAAGTAATATAAATATTTTTCTTAAATATGAGGGTGTGGATCATTAACACATAGCACCGTCCCCAGAACCATACGATCTTTATGGATGGAAACATTACATAGGATTGATTAATCCAACACGACGTCAATTTATTCTTAGAGTTATGATTATCGGTCGAATACTTTAGGGCTCATATTTATGTAAGAGCAAAAATATATTTATATTTAACTATTATTGACTTTAAAAGAAATAATACAAATGATATATATATTGTAATTAATGTTATCAATATCGTATCAGTTATCAAACTGATGAGGATGAGTGATGGATTTTGCTCTAAAGTTTAGAGAGACAAAAATATTTAATTATAGTTTATAATTAAAATTATTTAATTAACAATAAAACATAAATATATATATATATATATATATATATATAATTGTTTCAACGTTTCAAAACAACATATTAGTTTTAGATTAAATATTCATTTCAGTCTATCAATATTTTTTCGACCTTACTAGTTTGGTCCCTAAAAAAATTAAGAATCCAAAATGGTCATAAAAGTTTCAAATATAGGTCAAATTAGTCATTTTTATCATATTTTACAACATATGTAGAGACTAATTTGACCATAAAATTGACTAATTTGACTCACATTTGAAATATTTGGGGACTATTTTGGGTTTCTCAATTTTTGAATGACTAAACTGGTAAGGTTGAAAAACATTAGGGACTGAAATAAGTATTTGGTCTTAATTCTAAATAACATTAATTTACAACTAAAGAGTCAAAGAAAAATATACATTTATTTAAAATACTACTTTTTGGACTTTTAAAGAATTAAACTCATCGATGATTAAATTAGGTGTAAAAATTTCCGTTATTTCATTTTCCCATGTAAATCACCACATTGTCAATAAGAAATTCATCTTGATTAATGATTGAATCAATATATACTATAACAAAAATTCAGAAGATGTCATTAATGTCTATAACTACACCCAAATGGAGTAATGATACTAGAATATTAAATTATCAATTGAGGAAATAAGAATATTACATAAAGAAAGTAGTGGTGAAAATAACTTACAAATACTATATGAATTCATGAGTGATGAGGAGAATCATTTAACAAATTTTTTAGTAATAAAACACATTAAAAAACTGATGACAACCTCTTTGTGGATTGCCTTTGTTGTAGGATCGTTTCTTGTGAAAGTCCTTTTTAGTGTTGATTGTACTTGTATTTGCTTGATTTGCTTTGAATTTGCCTCGGTTTGGACTTTAAAGAATTGCTTTATGAATGATTGATAATGGAATGATGCTCACGGTTTGTAGTTGATGATGGATTGTATGTTGTGGATGATTATGGTTTGATGGTGGAATTGATGCTCACGGTTTGTAGTGGTTGATGGATGATTGTTGGTTGATGATGGAGTGCAAGGTGATCACGGTTTGGATGGTGGATTGAAGGTTGGTGTGTTTGTAAGTGTTTAGGAATATGGAAGGGGAATTGGAATGGTATGGCGCCACAAACAATGGAATGTTTGATAAGCCTTGTGAAGTTCGCCACAAGAGAATGGTACTCTTGATAAGAACAAAGGGTCTTGACTCAGCCAAGAAGCTAGGAGAAAACTCACTAACAATGGTTTATTTAACATAAAATTCAATCTACTTTATTCCTTGTGCATATGGGTCATATATATAGGGAAAGGAATTCGGTTTACATTGCCAAAATCAAAAGGCATGAAAAGATAAACTAATCCTATCTAATCTCAATCTAATCTTCATGTGTTGGACGAATGGTGATGGTGGATTTGAATTGAGATTGCCTTGATGAGTGGTTGAAATAATATCTTCCATTATCTTCATGTTGATGATATAATTTGATCCTCCTTTTGATTTGCTTGTTTGAAAATTAGATTAGGAGATCCTTATCTTGTGGAGATTAGATCTCCCTTAATTATAGCCGTGTGGACTTGGGGAAATTAGATTAGGAGATCCTTATCTTGTGGAGATTAGATCTCCCTTGATTATAGCCGTGTGGCTTTTGGCTCTAGATTTTCCCTCCAAGCTTTTCATCCATGCTCTATCTCCTTGCTTTATCTCTTAGCTTTTGGACGTGCTCTTTTCCCTCCAAGCTTTCATCCAAATGTTCTATCTCCTTGCTTTATCTCTAAGCTTTTGGGCGTGCATCTTTTCCCTCCAAGCTTTCATCCAAATGTTCTATCTCTTTGCTTTATCTCTAAGTGTGACCGTGCCTCCTTTCCTACAAGACATGAACCTTCATAAAATTAAATGTAATAAAATGACACCTAAATTAAAGACATGATAAATAAAAGTCCTAAACTAGTGTGGGTTTTAAGACAACTCCCACTTATTTATGGTCCTAATTACTAATGTAAGAACTAAAGAGATCAAGGTGGATCCTCCCTTAGGCCGTGGCCTTCCTTAAGCTCTTCATTAAGACTTATGCAAATTAAAGCCTTCTCTTCATGCTTGGTCCCATTTGCACTTGTTTCCATGATAGAAAATATGAGTTGCCGAAGTGCTTCTTGGGCCTTTTTGGTTTTAGCTCTAGTCATAGGTCCTCCTAAGCCATGTAAAGGGTCTTCAATGATGTTATGTCCCAATGGGTTTACATCATCCCCTCCTTCTTCGAAAGAATTCGACCTCGAATAAGCATTTTCATCACCTGTATCAAAAAAAGTTAAGTCAGCCACATTGAAAGTAGCACTAATATTTCCATACTCACTAGGCAAGTCCAATTTGTATGCATTGTTGTTTATCCTTTCCAAGACTTGAAAAGGGCCGTCCCCTCTAGGTTGAAGCTTTGATTTCCTTTGAGATGGAAATCTTTCTTTTCTCATATGGATCCAAACCCAATCTCCTGGTTCAAAGATGACTTCCTTTCTTCCCTTGTTGGCTGATCTTGCATAACTCTCGGTTCTCTTCTCAATTTGTTCCTTCACCTTCTCATGTAGCTTCTTCACATACTCAGCCTTGGCTTTACCATCTTTATGTTTCAACAATGATGTACCTGGAAAAGGTAATAAATCAAGGGGAGTTAGTGAATGAGTATGAGCAAGAGGATTGGGATAAGGATTAGGGTTAGGATTAGGATGAGTTTGAGGATGAGGATATGGATGAGGATGAGGATGAGAATGAGGATGACGATGAGGATGAGGATGAGGATGAGGATGAGGATGAGGATGATGATGAGGATAGGGATGGGGATGAGGATGAGGATTAGGATTTGGATTAGGATGGGGATGGGGATGAGGATGAGGAAGAGGATGAGGATGAGGATGCGGATGATGATGAGAATTAGGATGAGGATGAGGATGAGGATGAGGATTATGATTAGGATGAGGATTAGGATGAGGATGGGGATGGGGATGAGGATGAGGATTAGGATTAGGATTAGCGTTAGGATTAGGATAAGGATGAGGATGAGGGTGAGGGTGAGGGTGAAGATGAGGATGAGGATCAGGATGAGGATGAGGATATGGATGAGTATGAGGATGAGGATGACGATGAGGATGAGAATTATGATTGGGATTAGGATTAGGATTAGGATTAGGAATATGATTTGAATTAGGATTAGGATGAGGATGAGGATGCATCAGCTACCACATTAGCTTTTCCCTTTTTGTGTTTAACCACATAAGGGAATTGCTCCAGAAATTCCACCCACTTGGCATGTCTTTTGTTTAGCTTGCCTTGCCCCTTTAAATATTTAAGTGATTCATGATCACTATGAATAACAAATTCCTTGGGCAGTAGATAATGTTGCCAAGTTTGTAAGGCCCTCACTAGGGCATATAGCTCTTTATCATATGTAGAGTAGTTAAGGGCAGCCCCCCCTAACTTCTCACTAAAATAGGCAATAGGATGCCCATCTTGCATTAGCACAGCCCCAATTCCAACATTTGAAGCATCACACTCAATTTCAAAGGATTTTGTAAAATTTGGTAATCTCAAAATTGGAGCGTGTGTGAGCTTCTCCTTAAGCCTTTTGAAGGCTTCTTCTTGCTTATCACCCCAATGGAACCCCACATTCTTTTTGACCACTTCATTTAGAGGTGCAGCCAAGGTACTAAAGTCCTTGACAAACCTTCTATAAAAACTTGCAAGGCCATGAAAACTTCTCACATCCGTGGTGCTTTTTGGAGTGGGCCATTCTTGGATAGCCTTTATCTTTTCAGGATCTACGTGTACCCCATTAGAACTGATTATGAAACCAAGGAATATCACGTGATCAACACAGAAGCTGCACTTCTCAAGGTTGGCGTATAGCTTCTCTTTCCTTAATATAAGCAAAACACTTTTTAGGTGTTCATAATGTTCATCAAGACTCTTGCTATATATTAGGATGTCATCGAAGTACACCACAACAAATTTTCCAAGGAAATCCCTTAGAACGTGGTTCATCAGCCTCATAAATGTGCTTGGCGCATTGGTTAAGCCAAAAGGCATTACCATCCACTCGTACAAGCCATATTTTGTTTTGAAGGCTGTTTTCCACTCATCCCCTTCTCTAATCCGAATTTGATGGTACCCACTCTTCAAATCCACTTTTGAGAAGATGCAGGCACCATGTAATTCCTCTAAGAGATCATCCAATCTAGGAATGGGATGTCTATATTTGACCGTGATGTTGTTCACGGCCCTACAGTCAGTGCACATCCTCCAGGCTCCATTTTTCTTTGGAACTAGGATGACTGGGACTGCACAAGGACTTAGACTTTCTTGAACCCAACCCTTGTGCATAAATTCCTCGACTTGTTTTTGAATTTCATTAGTCTCTTGAGGATTGCTCCTATAGGCAGGCCTATTGGGCAATGATGCACCAGGAATCAAGTCAATATGATGTTCAATGCCCCTTAAAGGTGGAAGTCCACTAGGGACTTCTTCAGGGAATACATCATTGAACTCATTCAAGAAGTCTTTCAAATTTTGAGGCATAGAAGCCTTATCAATAGCCGTGCTATTTAAGCAAAAACTTTGGCACAAAAGTAAGTACATGGGCTGCCTTGTGACTAGGGCATGCTTTACTTCACTTTTTGTGACAAAGTAGCTTTTCTTTTGATCCTTTCGATCATTCTTCTTGACTTGGCTAGAGTCTATGGTTTCAGCCGTGACCTCCTTTTTCTCTTGGTCAATCTTTTCTTTCAGCCTACGCTGATCATCACTCACTTGTTTTGGGGACAAGGGTGATAAGACCATTTTATGATTATTATGCATAAATGTGTACTTGTTAGTACGCCCTTCATGGGTAGCATTTTTATCATATTGCCATGGTCTTCCCAATAGCATATGGCTGGCCTCCATGTTGACCACATCACATAGGACTATGTCCTCATATTTTCCAATGGAAAAAGGGACCTCAACTTGCTTATTCACGACCATCTCCCCCACATCATTAAGCCATTGCAGCCTATATGGTGTTGGGTGTGCCTTGGTGATAAGCTTCAATTTAGACACCGTTCTTGTGCTAACCACGTTAGCACAACTTCCTCCATCAATGATGAGGGTACATATGTTACCTTGTACAAGGCAGCGAGCATGAAAAATGTTTTCTCTTTGACTTTCCTCATGATTTCGGTTTTGACTCCCAAGGAGCCTCCTAACCATGAGTAGGTCTCCATCGGGCATATTAAGATCACCCTCATTGTCATGTTCTTCATCACTAGCTGACTCAGATTGGGACTCAATGTCCCCATTTAGAACCATCATAGTTCTTCTTGTAGGGCATTGAGACGCAATATGGCCACGCCCCAAACATTTAAAACATTTTATATCACGGCTCCTTTGATTTGGATCAAGGGGCTGCTTACCTTGGGACTTGGTTGTCCCCACGGCTTCTTTAGAACTAGGGACAATTTCTTTTGTTGCATTGCCCTCCTTCTTGCTTTTGTCTTTCCAAGTATTTGGTGGATACTTGGTTGTTGAATTAGAGGAGTACTTAGACTTCCTCCTCTTGATTTGTTGCTCTACCTTGATGGCCTTTTGGACAAGGTCATCTAACTCAACATATGGTTGAAGCTCCACAATATCCTGAATTTCAGGGTTCAACCCATGTAGGAACCGAGCCATTGTAGCTTCTCGGTCCTCATGGAAGTTGGACCTAAGTAAGGCCAGCTCCATCTCCTTGAAGTATTCATCAACCGATTTGTTACCTTGAGTTAGTCTTTGCAATTTGTTATGCACATCTCTTTGGTAGGAACTTGGAACAAACCTTCTCCTCATCACCCTCTTCATCTCCCCCCAAGTATTTACTACTTCCTCACCATACCTCCTCCTCTCCTTTTGGATCTGGTCCCACCACACCATAGCATATTCCTTAAATTCTAGGGCAGCAACCTTTACCTTCTTTTCCTCACTATAGTGTTGGCATTCAAACACTTGTTCCATCTTTAACTCCCACTCATGATAGGCCTCAGGGTTATTAAGTCCTAGGAATGTAGGGACTTTTATTTTTACTCCCTCTAACCTATCCTCCCTCCTCCTATCTCCACGGCCTCCTCTCTCACGACCACCTCCCTCACGGCCACCCTCAAAATCATCCTCCTCATACCTTCCTCTCCCATATCCTCCCTCATACTCATCCTCCTCTCGCCTACCTCTCCTCTCACCATGGCCCTCCTCCTCCTCATACCTATTTCTCCTCTCAACATGGCCCTCCTCCTCCTCATACCTATTTCTCCTCTCACCATGGCCCTCATCCTCACGGCCACCTCTTCTATCTCTCCTCCTCCTTCTCCTATGATCTATCTCACTACTAGAGTCACCCTCCAGCCTCCTAACATCTATTCTCATTTCATCCATTTGCCGTTGTAGGGCCTGAAATTGGGTGCTTATCATGGCATGTAGCACGGCTGTCCTTGGTGATAATGGAGAACCACTATCTTCTGGACTAGCCATAATGTCACTCTCCTTACTCTTCTCTCAAGTGTTTACACTCTCTCACTTTTCTCTCAATTTTCTCCTTTGATTCTTGAGTGAGTCAAGTGATCAAGTTGTAGTATCAAAAACGTGTGACAAGTTCACAAGATTACCAATTTATTTGGTTTGTGGCTCGGCTGGATTGTGTGTAGGTTGTAGGGTAGTGTTTGTGTAGGTTTTGTGGGTTAGGGTTAGGTTTTGGTCTCGGTTTGGGTAGGTTTTTGGGTTAGGTTTAAGGTTTTGTGTTTGGCTTGATGTGTTTGGGTTAGGGTTAGGGTTTATATTCGGTTTGTGTAGGTATTTGGTGTTTTGGGTTGTATTTTGGATGATTTGTGCTTGGGATGTCTCGGTTTTGTAGGGTATTTTGTGGATGGATTTGATTTTTGTAGGGTAATGTGTTTAGGGTATGGTTTTGTGTGTATGTATGGCTTTTGGTTCGGCCAAGGGAAAGAAATTTGGGTAGAAGTAGAGGAATTTTGAGAAAGAAGAATTTGAAATTGCACTTACTTGTGGTGCTGCCTCAAATTCAATGCCTTAGTCTTATTTTGATAAAGATATTATAATTGTGACTTTCAGGCAAGAACTGAGCTCTGATGACCACTTGATGACAACCTCTTTGTGGATTGCCTTTGTTGTAGGATCGTTTCTTGTGAAAGTCCTTTTTAGTGTTGATTGTACTTGTATTTGCTTGATTTGCTTTGAATTTGCCTCGGTTTGGACTTTAAAGAATTGCTTTATGAATGATTGATAATGGAATGATGCTCACGGTTTGTAGTTGATGATGGGTTGTATGTTGTGGATGATTGTGGGTTGATGGTGGAATTGATGCTCACGGTTTGTAGTGGTTGATGGGTGATTGTTGGTTGATGATGGAGTGCAAGGTGATCACGGTTTGGATGGTGGATTGAAGGTTGGTGTGTTTGTAAGTGTTTAGGAATATGGAAGGGGAATTGGAATGGTATGGCGCCACAAACAATGGAATGTTTGATAAGCCTTGTGAAGTTCGCCACAAGAGAATGATACTCTTGATAAGAACAAGGGGTCTTGACTCAGCCAAGAAGCTAGGAGAAAACTCACTAACAATGGTTTATTTAACATAAAATTCAATCTACTTTATTCCTTGTGCATATGGGTCATATATATAGGGAAAGGAATTCGGTTTACATTGCCAAAATCAAAAGGCATGAAAAGATAAACTAATCCTATCTAATCTCAATCTAATCTTCATGTGTTGGACGAATGGTGATGGTGGATTTGAATTGAGATTGCCTTGATGAGTGGTTGAAATAATATCTTCTATTATCTTCATGTTGATGATATAATTTGATCCTCCTTTTGATTTGCTTGTTTGAAAATTAGATTAGGAGATCCTTATCTTGTGGAGATTAGATCTCCCTTGATTATAGCCGTGTGGCTTTTGGCTCTAGATTTTCCCTCCAAGCTTTTCATCCATGCTCTATCTCCTTGCTTTATCTCTTAGCTTTTGGACGTGCTCTTTTCCCTCCAAGCTTTCATCCAAATGTTCTATCTCCTTGCTTTATCTCTAAGCTTTTGGGCGTGCATCTTTTCCCTCCAAGCTTTCATCCAAATGTTCTATCTCTTTGCTTTATCTCTAAGTGTGACCGTGCCTCCTTTCCTACAAGACATGAACCTTCATAAAATTAAATGTAATAAAATGACACCTAAATTAAAGACATGATAAATAAAAGTCCTAAACTAGTGTGGGTTTTAAGACAACTCCCACTTATTTATGGTCCTAATTACTAATGTAAGAACTAAAGAGATCAAGGTGGATCCTCCCTTAGGCCGTGGCCTTCCTTAAGCTCTTCATTAAGACTTATGCAAATTAAAGCCTTCTCTTCATGCTTGGTCCCATTTGCACTTGTTTCCATGATAGAAAATATGAGTTGTCGAAGTGCTTCTTGGGCCTTTTTGGTTTTAGCTCTAGTCATAGGTCCTCCTAAGCCATGTAAAGGGTCTTCAATGATGTTATGTCCCAATGGGTTTACATCAAAAACATACTCTCAAAGGTGCAATGCTAGTTTTGTTTATTGTTGCTACATGTATGTAATGTTGTATGCCTTTGTATTACAAAGTAAATAAAATAACAGAATTATTTGTCAGCCATATGCGTTGTCCAAAATTGATAAATTATAGGTTTTAATTTAAACATTCATAGGATAAAATATATATTTTAATAAATTATGCAAGTAAATATATTAAAACAATTTACCAAAAAATATGTTAATTTTTTTTTAAAATTCAGGGGGCACTTGCCCCCATCTGCCCTTGAAGAGATCCGCCTCTGATGAGGATGCTAGTATAACGATATAGCATTTCAGCCGATAGTTCACTAATTAAACTGCACACCGGTGAAGTTAGATATGCATATATAATATATTAATATTAATATTTAAAAATCAATAAAAAAACCAATAATTTTCTTCACTAAAAAATTATTTTAAAATAAAATAGGTCAATATGACTGGTACGGTTCAATTGGTAACCGACTGTTATAACCAATTTTGATTAGTTTTGACTAGTATGATTGCACAACCAATATAATTGTTATATCATACTGATATTGGGATTGGTTTACTAATTTAATGATTGAACCATGTGTACAAATAAGTTTCTACAACACTAGATATAATGATTGTGTATAAGTCTTTATACTCACCTCGTGTAAATATTAATGTTATGGGAAAAATATATAGGTAAATATATAAACAAAATTATAATTAAAAATATGAATTATTGTCAATATAAGATAACATTCAACTCATAAAAAATTTAAATCTTAAACAAAGTTTTAACATAAGCTTCCTCAATTTTTGGTAAGGCATGCTGGATTCGACCCATATATGAGAGTGTTGGACGTGATTTTATAAAATAGTCTTAGCCCACATACATAGTAGATTGGTCTTGCGATTCGATAAAATTGAATGGAAATGATTTTTGTCCCTCAAATTTTTCCATAAAAAACATAAAATTCAAGATATTCTTCACTCTGTCTCTCTCATCTTCTCATACTTTCTAAGAACCTTCTCTCTCAAACTTACACATGCCTTACTCTCTCAAACTAAACCCCAAACACATAACCCTAAACCCTATTATCCCACTATTGGTAACATTTCACTTCCACCCTTGAAAGTGAAAAAAAACACTTATAGCACAAGTTAGTTGGAAGTAAGATTTTTGAAAAATATAGTCATTTCTGATAATCGGTTGTTAGAACAAAATTATATATTAGGAAAAATTGATATCTACATATGTCACATTTTGATTTTTAGTTAGTACTAACTACATGATTTAAGAGAATAAATTGGTGAAAATTATATCATCTTCTAAAAGATATAGAGTCATCATTACGTTTTTACCGTAAAAACGTATGAGACAATCTTTATTTCTAATTTTGGAATTATTGTTCTTTAAATTACATATATATAGAAGTGATACAATTACAAATCAAGGAATGTATCACCACCATGCTCGCTTGTACTAAATCGGTAACCTTGCTGGTTGTATGAAGTAATTTATATTTTAAAGTTGTTTGTTTATTTCTTTTATTTAGTTATAAAAGACAAAAATATATTTTTATTTTTATCTCTTACATGAGTTTATCATGCTCAAATGTACCCTCAATGTTGGATGTGTTTTAATTATTTTAAGGAACATAAATGACCTATCGCAATTGTTCAAATAATGAGTTGAAGAAAATAAGTAAGAGTAAATATCCATTTCAGTCCCTCATGTTTTTCGACTTTACCAGTTTGGTCTCTCAAAAATTGAAATCCCAAAATGATCTACAAAAATTTCAAATGTGAGTCTAATTAGCCATTTTTAGCATGTTTTAAAACACTTGATAGAGACCAATTTGACCAAAAAAAGACTAATTTGAAAATTTTGGGACCGTTTTGTGTGTTTCAATTTTTGAAGGACCAAACTAGTAAGGTCAAAAAACATGAGAGACTAAAATAAGTAATCACTCAAAAAATAAATAATCATAACCTTTTCTCCATTCTTCATAATTATCATCTTTATATTTTTATTTATCAAAATATTTTTTTTGTAGAAGATGAGTGTTCTATTACTTAGTTTTTAGACAACTGCTTTTTAAGTGGAGTAGGAAAGAATCAGAATTCAGGAGTTTGAATCTAGGCATTCATCCATTTTTGGGATTATCTCACTACTTGTTTGATTAGAATTTAAAAAAAAATCGATTCTTATGAAATAAACATTTTTCAAAGAAGTCAAAATCTCTAGCTTTTAATAAAAATGTTTCTAATAAAAGCAAAAAAAATCACTCACCATGTAACCAAACATAATAATTTCCAGCGACAACATTTGATACGAGGGACAACCACTCCAAAAGAGATTAATTCCTTACCTAAAAGGATGAATGGTACTCTTGATATTAAAAAAAACAAGATAATTTTTGGTGAATATATGGAGAATATTTCTTATGGATTTTAGTTTATAAAAAGCCTAAACAAACTGATTTCAATGTGACATAGTTGATGCGCATTTGATATCCGTGCATGTGGTGGAGCATTAAATAAATAAAGAAGAAGGTTAATTGGTATTTTTAGAACAAATATCTAAGGAAGCTAAAATATAATCTTATATTGAAAAAGGTTGCGTTTAGTATTTTAAGAAATATTAGACTTGAATTTTAAGCATATGTATTTATTCATAAATATTATTTGTGTTGACTAGAATTACCTTTTCTCCATTCTTAATAATTATCATCTGTATATTTTTAATTTTTTGAAAATAATTAAGAAAACAATCATTTTTTGGTTTATAAAAATTAAATTTTAACGAATAAAATTAGCTTATTAAGATTATTCAAAGATGATATGATAAAAAAAAAGTTAATTGACAATCTTTCTTCTCTCTTTGTTATGATTTCTTTTGAACAATTAATGTTGAAGTGTTATTTTATTATTTTTATTTAAAAAATTATGAAACAAATTACATAACAATATTTTAGATTGCATTTTATTAATTATTTAATAGTAAACTATACAAATTTATTTTAGTAACATAAATATTATTTAAATCATTATTTTATTATTTCCACTAATATTTTTATTTATTTATGTTATTATTAAACAATTAAAAAATATTAACAAATGAATCCTACATACATCTAGAATAATAAAAAAAAATTGAAGGAAGAATGTAACACAAGTGAAAAGAAGTAGTACATATAAGATAAATTAAAAAATTGAAGAAAATGATCTCTCAAACAAATAACAAATGAATCATACATACATCTAGAATAATAATAAAAAAAAATTGAATAAGACAAAAGTGAAAGAAGTAGTACATATAAGATAAATTAAAAAAAATGAAGAAAATGATTTCTCAGACAAATAACAAATGAATCATACATACATATAGAATAATAAAAAAAAAATTGAAGGAAGAATGTAACAAAAGTGAAAAAAAATAGTACGTATAAGATAAATTAAAAATATTGAAGAAAATGATCTTCAAACAAATGAATATAGGATACGGATGGCAGCAATGTAATCAAAAGCCAAGGTTTAGCATAGACCAAAGTACTAATGAAACATGAGATTGACAGGATAGTGCAGTGGTGGAAATCCAAGAATCAATGTGAGAATAGACACATGACTACACAACTCTTATTTTTTAAAATGTAGATTGGTTGCACAACTTTTTAGAGAATGAAGTGCACTGGTTGTGTAAGTAGAAAATTATTTTCTCTAGTGTTTTCTATGTTTTCAACTACAGGTTGGTGGATCTATTAATAATTTGAAATGAGGGACTTTGTAATAGATATATTGTTATATCACGTTCTTGGAACGAATGAAATTTTGGAATGCGTTGAGAACCTAGTATTATTTGCCATTACTACTAGCATTACAAAACAAAGGGGATATAGGCAACGTTTTTGCCACACTTACAGAAACTGTGACAAACTATAAATTGAAGCCTAAAATTACCATTGTATTTGGGCCCAAAGTTGATATTATACATAAAAGGCACCACACCACTTCATCACTCCCTCCAAAATCAGAGACGCTGTCTCTTTTCCAATACCAACCAGAGTCTCTCTATCTCCAAAATCACTTCATCTCTTTTCCATCAAAGCTTCTCCCATCGCCGCTCAAAGCTTCTCCCATCACGGCTCAAAGCTTCTCCCACATGCATTTGCAGCTTCTTCACAGGTATATTAACATGCCTTTTTCAATTTTATAATTTTTTTTTTCAAATTTTAGGAAATATGATTCTTTCAATCCCAATCCATAATTTTAACTTCTTGATGTTTGATTTTGTTCCTCTTCAGTAATTTTATACACTTGCGAATATTAAATTGATGTTAATTAACCCTAACTTCACAGGTATATCTTAGTTTTTTAACTGAAATTTGCGAATTCCCTAATTGTTGTTAAATTGATGTTAATTAATCCAATGAAACTTTTGATCTTAGTTACTTTCGCCTTATCTTGAATACCTGTGATTTCTATGTAGGACCTTAAACCTTCCCAACAATACAAAGTAAAATAATTTAATTTGTACTATGAGTTATTTGTTAGATAATTTATGAATTTTTAGGTTATGCTCAATCATGCAAAACTATTCTAGACACAATTAAACATCATTAATCATTTGAGCTGCTAATTGCTTATCCACTTCTTATTACGAACTCAACTAGACTTGGTATTGTCATACTCATACTCGAGGAATTGTGTTTTTTCCATAAAATTATCAAACAGAAAGGAAGCTTATAAGCTTCACATTAATTCTATCATTTATCATATGAAGAATACATTTTTTTTTCCTGACTTCTCATTTGTACAGAATAAGGGAAACTAAGATAGAAGACTGGAAATGGAAATTTGGCATAATTTAGCCAATGTGTACACTTCATATCACTGTGGCAGGATGCTGAAGTTTGTCTTGCAAAATCTCAGGCCATGAGTCCCTATTCTACTTCTAGATGGCAGTCCATATGTATATTGCTTATCTTCTTTTGATTCATAACTCATCATTCAATCTTGATAGCTTATATATATCTGTTTAGTTTCCTTCTTGTTATGAAGCACCGTTACCGATACGAGTATCAGATAGGTTGATATAAATATTCTTTAAAATGCAGGATACGATACGTATGAGATATACGTAAAATTCATAAAACATAATAAACATATAATTAGTTTATGAATTTCCAAATAAAAACATATTTCTTAGACATCACTAAATATGAATTGAAATTCATATTGTCATAAAAAATCATTGTTTAGGACCGATAAATAGGAACTTGTTTAAGTATACTATTTGTTGAGTATCATAATTCATAGAATAGTCACCCACACTTATGGTCTCTTTCAGGTTATAGGAATGGCTTTATTTGGTAAATTTGGGAATATACTAAGACATGCAGTAGCAAACCAAATTATACACTCATAATTATGTTACATCATCTATGTTGTTTCTTTGTAAACATAATCACTTTTAAATTGTGTCAAACTTATATTTTAACTTCCTCTGTATAGGTTGTGTCAAATGGGCTAAAAGTACTTTAAGGGAAAGATGAAGTGCATTTGTGCATCACTATAAGAAGGATAAGATGATGGTAAGTATTATGTGTCAAGTTATTTTAATTTGCATAGTTTTTTTTATTTGACTAGTTTATCATAAGATTAATGGTATACATATACTTATGTTCTTGTGCAAAATATTTAGATAAATCATCCTCTCTTCAACTTCGTCTTCAATGTTGCTACACAAGTAAATGGAAACCCAATTTTTGCAGCTTTTAGTTTTTAATTATCTCAAGCCAAACATTAAGTATGGTGAGTTCTCTGAAACATAAGAAGGATAATCTATATACTTTTGAGCATTTATATGTGTACTGTATATATACTATTTAATTTTACGAAATGTCAAAATCTTGGCCATGAGGACAAAGATAAGCAAAAATATTTTCATGATATGGAGTCTAATCTAGAGGAGCTCTTAGTATTGTTGTTGAATTCTTTGACTATGCTTTAAATTTCCTCTCAAGACTAAGTTTCATCTCGATTAGTGGAACTGAAAAGTCTTCATGAGGAAAGAATAAGAATATTACAGTAGTTGTGTGATTTGCAGTTTGATTTTTCTTAGTATTTATTTTCCACTCCTATATTATTGCTAGTGGTCATATACTTTTGATTTGCAGATTCTCAGGACCAACTTTGATTTCAATGTGTGTTATTTTCCTTGCATTCTTTTCAGCTGTAGATGAGTATTTAGGGGGATTGCTCAACAATTTGGGTAGATAGATATATTTACTTGCACAAATATAGGTATTGGGATAGTCGGGATTGCAACAACAACAATAGTTATGGTTGTTTTACCATTGTTGCAGTTATCTCATGAATTGCATAGTCATATCTTGAAATTTGGTTACATTATTTTTTTAAATAGTTCATATTAAATCTTGTTCCCCATCCTATTAGAAAATGTATCTAATCAATGATTGAGAAAGGTACTCACCAATTAATATATATCTTTTGCAGGCAAGTCCAATCGTAAATAGTGAGAACTGGGAAGGTATCACAATTATTGGATCCTGGTTTAGGTGATAATTATGATCATGAAAAGATGGAAATGATGGTGTTAGCTTAGCAACCACACTTTCTCTCATACACGCTCCAAGTGCTAGGCCACAAATCAGCATTGTAAGTGATCTAATATTGAAAATTGAGTAATCTATAGTTCTTTAGCATATAGAAATAGGAGGAAAAACTTTTGTTACATGATGGAAGTTTTCCTCCAAGACAATGACCTTTGTATGTTTTGCTTTTCTATATAGTTATATGTTTTGCTTACTCTTTTAATTTATCTTATTAATTTATCATTGTTCAAGTAAGCTCGTTTCATTACTGTATTGTTAATCTCGTATATTTTCTATTGGACCAGATCTCAAACCTCTTTCAAGATGATGTTGAAGTGATCAAGTGGGCAAGGCTAGAAGTGCCATGTGATTATGTATGAAATATTTGCTGTAGAAATATTAATGCTCTTATATTTGTCTTTCTTCATAGTTTTTAACCAAATTTGGAATGTTTCAACACATATTATGTGAACTTTTAATCCTCATGTGTTTGTGAATTATTTTAAGATGAAGGTGATGATAATTTGAGATATTGGGTCCAATTTCCTAGTATTATTTTTTCTATAAGTTTTAATTTATATCAACTATTAATTTATTTTTATTTAATTTCTTAGTATTACCTTTTACCATTATATTATTGAATATAAATATTGTTAGATACTCGGCGCAACAGTATCGGGAGAGGAATACGTATGAAAATTGAATAAATCGTAACTAATTTAATTAGCCACGGTTTAAGGTGGTAATCATTTGCACACAAAAATCATCCAATTAGCCACTGCTAATACCGTAGCATAGTAAATAAGGTCGTGGCAAAGTTCCACGCTAAGGGAATCGTGCCTGCAAAATATCTGTGACTAATCTTTAGCAACGCCACAAATTGCTTCCCCCGCTGTAACTGTAACCGTGGCCAACCTTGTTAACTACGGTGTTTAATAACATTAGCCACGGCTTTAGCCGTGGCTAAAAGGATATTTTATTGCGGTGTAGGAAAAGCAGATGAAGCATTAGGGGATACAATTCTTCCATAACCGGAATAGAAATCACAAGAACTAAACTTTCTTACCTAAAGACAATAATCAACAATGCTTCCCCAAGTTCTCTAATTTCAGAAATGACAAAAGGTAAAAGATTAAATTTGCACCGTGATGGGATTCACTTGAAAGTTCTTTGACATCTTCTAAAATCTATGGGAAAAAGAATAGTAAAATCCTATAAAATTTATTACTAATTCAATTGAATTACTAATTTACTATTAATATAATGTGTATTAAGTGTGAAGATAAAGGACGAAGACAATCATAATATTATTTCTCTTGTATCTGGACATTTCAGTTAAAAAGTAGGAATGTATATTTAAAAAAAAGGTATACATCATATGATAAAACTTAAAACATTTGTGGGTCAGTTGCCCCAGTTTAGGATACATATGTCCGTCTATGCTCTCTTCAAGCCATATGTGGTATAGAAGCTTCTCATGTAATGTTGACCAATTATTAATTTTACGCAAATAGTGATTTACATAATGGGAAAAAGTTAAATGAATTAACTTCTTTAGTACCTTTTCTATGGATCGTTAATGATCCATTGACTCTTTTTTTCAACTTATTGAATGAAGATTATTTTAGATTCAACTTTTTTTAAAACCCATTATTGGATTACTGGATTAATTAAGACATAACCCAAATCATGAAAGAAAAACTTAAAAATATATTTTTAAGTGGGATGGAGAGTCATAACCCGATACCTATCAAGTAGGGGAGAATCCCTCCGTTTAGGCACTACCCTCAACTATGTAAAGCTAACCTACATAGTAAGGCAAGTTTCAAAATTTATCTATTCTCATGGCACAAATTAATATCCTCATGCATCAATGAAAGTATTGAAAATTTGAAATATCCATATTGGATATTTTTGTGGCCTAGGTCAAAACACAAGAGTAGGAGAGGAGAAACTCAACCTATCTTTCTCTAGGTATCTCAAGGATATGGATGCTTAGTTGGAACAACGTAGATCTTATATTAATAAGCATTATTATAGATGATAAATATTTGTTTTAATTCTTCGTTATTAGTATATACTTTACTATGGCTAAAGAAATATTTAATAGATTGTATAATAAGAAGAAAAATTAGTTGAAAAATAAATTGGTGCATCGTAAACTTGCTGTACCAAAATATTCACAGAAAAAATAATTGAAAAAGACTTGGGTTATTTTAATTTAAACCTGTAAGAATGAGATTGCAACTAAGAGGGGGTGAATTAGTTGACTTAAAATTTATGGTCACTTTTTCTGCAATATCAAGAGTTAAGATGCAGCGAAAAATATATGCAGAAAATTAATAAGTAAAATCAAAGAGATAAGGGAGAGGAGAATACACAAGGATTTGTATACTGGTTCACCTTCTTGTCCACCGAAGGCTACGTCCAGTACTCTTGTAGCACAAGAGATTTTTCTACTAAAGATTATGAGTTGCAATTACAATATCTCACCCCGAGATCTCTATGTACCTTACACACTCCTTAATCCTTATTCACTTTTGGAAAACACCTTTCCAAGTGATTCTAATCCCCTTTCTTATCACACACCGTGAAAGAAAGTATTCTGCAATAATAATGAAGAATGTTCAACAATGGCAGAATTGCCTTTACAAGTATGAAAGTGATGTAACTTGCAATCCAATCAACCCTTTTGTATACTTAGTAATAATGCTCTTTATAAGTTTGTAAACTTGAAACACTTTCACTTTAAGCAACTTCAGAAAAATCAACTTTGAAAGTTTAAGAACTTGTTGCCAAAAGAGCAGAAAATAATTTCAAAATATGTGTAAGAGCTTTAGAAATTTGTATGAGAGTTTTGTATATGTTGCGTTTTTTAATTGTGAGTTTCAATGCCTTTATATAGGCTTTCCAATCAGCCAAAATGTCTCTTTGAAAGGGTAGGAATTGATTGGAATGAATACATATCTTTTCGGTTGAAACTCATTCACTTTGAATTTGAAAATATGATGCAATAACTCTCAGTAATCGATTACAGCATTGAGTAATCGATTACTCAAATATTCAGTCCACCGATCATTTATTTTCGAATTAGAGTAACCGATTACAACAAGTTGAGTAATCGGTTACTCAACTTTAATAACACTTGTATGTGAAGAACATCTTTGCTCCTGACCTTGGCAAGGTTTTGATGAAAACACCAACATCACCAAAAAGAAGAAAATGAAGAACAATTATGAAGACAAAGAAGATTAAAACTTCAAGAAAATTAGATTAAGTCTCTATAGGTACTTCTATCCTAAAACTCTTAAATATACAAAGTAGTAATGCTCAAACTATTTTTAAAGAAAAATGAAACACTTTAAAAATACTTAAAACATTTTTCAAAAATAGTGTGTAATGGGTTACTTCATCTCAGTAACAAGTTAAGTGTGTGAGAAAAAGAGTTATCCAACTTAAAACTGTTCAGAGTAATCAATTACTGCCTTTGAGTAACAGATTACCAGTTTTGAAAAAGTTGAGTAACCGATTACCCAAATGGTGTAATCGATTACTCTAATTCGTTTTTAAAAGAACAGTGGACAGAGAGTTTGGGTAATCGATTACCCACTATCAGTAATCGATTACTGATTGCTGTTGCATGAGATTTCAGATTTCAAAATGAAATGTTTTCACTCCAAACGAAATCTCTTCACTTCAAACAACTCCTACACTTTCAGAAAGACACCATGGGTGTTTGGAAAGTCTATATAAAGGCTCTAACTCTCACAACACAAACACACAACAATACACAACTCTTATAAAATTTCCAAAAGCTCTTAAACTTATTCTGAAGTTATTTCTCTACACTTTTTGCAACTTGCACTCAAACTTTCAAAGTCATTTTTCTGAAGTTGCGTAGAAGTGTTTAAAAGTTTTCCAAAGAGCATTATT
>NW_017727764.1:382635-383534 GCF_001865875.1 Lupinus angustifolius | reverse complement strand
TTCATACTTGTAAAGGCAATCTGCCATTGTTGTACATTCTTCAATATTGTTGCAGACTACTTTCTTTCACGGGGTGTGAAAAGAAAGGGGATTAGAATCACTTGGAAAGGTGTTTTCCAAGAGTAAATAAGAATTAGGGAGTGTGTAAGGTACATAGAAATATCGGGGTGAGATATTGTAATTACAACTCATAATTCTTAGTGAAGAAATCTCTTGTGATACAAGAGTACTGGATGTAGCCTTCGGTGGACAAGAAGGTGAACCAGTATAAAATCCTTGTGTACTCTCTTCTCCCTTACCTCTTTGATTTATTCTTGTTTATTTTCTGCAATATTATCTGCTGCACGTTAACTCTTGTTTTTGCAGAAAAAGTGGCCATAATTTTTAAGTCAACTAATTCACCCCCTCTTAGTTGCAACCTCGTTCTTACAATTGGCACTAGAGCTATATTTGAGTAAGATACTCTCAAGTCTGATCCTACATCAAGATGGCCTCAAGATCATTCCTGGGAGAAGGTTCCAACATCAACCGCCCTCCAAGCTTTGTTAGAGAGTGCTATGATTTCTAGAAAATTAGAATGAGGATCTTTATTGAATCTCAAGACTTAGACATATAGAATGCCATTAAAGAAGGACCATATATACCCTTTACTGTTATCAACACTATAGGGGAAATAAAGCCAAAATCTTCATGGAAGATGAAGACAAAAATAAGGTACAATATGATTTAAAGGCAAAGAACATCGTCACCTCCACACTCGGTATTGATGAATTCTTTAGAGTATCAAATTGTAAATCTGTAAAAGAAATGTGGGATACTCTAGAGACCACACACGAAGGAACAGAGGAAGTAAAAAGGTCAAGACTCAACACTCTTTCTCAGGAATACGAAATGTTTCG
>NW_017727764.1:382216-382535 GCF_001865875.1 Lupinus angustifolius | reverse complement strand
ATCGATTAACAGAACAGACTTAATCGATTAACAGAACAGGGATAATCGATTAACGTAACAGTCTTAATCGATTAAAACAGAAACAGTAAGCTTAGACAGATTCAATTAATTGCACAACAGTTAACCGATAATGAAAGGAATAACAGAGCTTACAAATTTTATCAGAGTATCATTCAGTATAGCACAAATACAGAATGTATCAATTAATTCTACTATACTAGATAATCGATTAAAAAAAGTAAACAGAGAGAGAGAGAGAAAAATCCTGCAACGCGAATTTTTATCCTGGTTTGTTTGCTTGTCCACTGCAAACTACATC
>NW_017727764.1:381751-382116 GCF_001865875.1 Lupinus angustifolius | reverse complement strand
TTTCTAAAAAGGAACAAAGGCGCAAAGACTGGTCAAACAAGGAAATTCACCAAAAGCAATGATGCCTTCACCTCATGTTAAAACTTTACATGTTTTGAATGTGGCAAACCGGATCACATGAAGATGGATTGTCCAAATTTGAAAAAGGGTTCTTTCAAAGGAAAGAATGATATAAAGATTGGACGAAGAGCATACATTGCTTGGGAAGATAATGATACCACTTCTGCATCTGAAAAAGAAAACGAAGAGCAAGCACATCTATCACTTATGGCATCTCATCATTCTGATGATGAAGAGGTAAACGACTCTAATCTATTTTCTTCTTCTGAACTTCAATCTGCATTTAATGATTTACATGATGAATA
>NW_017727764.1:380905-381651 GCF_001865875.1 Lupinus angustifolius | reverse complement strand
TCAACAACTATAGAAGGTGTACTATATGTTGAAGGACTCAAGCACAATCTTCTAAGCATAAGTCAATTATGCGACAAAGGATTTCATGTGGCGTTCTACCCAGATAAGTGCATCATTGAAAGTAAAGATTCTAATAATTCTAAACTTATTGGTAAGAGAATAAATAATATATATGATTAACATGGATTCCTCTTTACCTATAACATGTTTAGTAGCAAATGATAATTATGATGCATGGCTTTGGCATAGAAGAATTGTTCATATTCACATGGAACATTTGAATAAACTCATTAAGAAAGATTTAGTTGTTGGTTTACCCAAAATGAAGTTTGTTAAAGACAAACTATGTAGTGCTTGTCAAATGGGTAAACAAACAAAAACTTCTTTCAAACCAAAGCACATGGTTTCTTCCGATAGACCATTACAATTACTTCATATGGATTTATTTGGTCCCTCAAGGACAAAAAGTTTTGGTGGAAATTATTATACTCTTGTTATAGTAGATGATTTTTCTAGATATACTTGGGCTCTATTCTTAGTTCATAAGAATGACGCATTCAAAGCCTTTAGGATTTATGCTAAAAGAGTCCAGAATGAAAAATCTCTAAAAATCACTGCTATACGAAGTGATCATGGGGGAGAATTTCAAAACTGCTCTTTTGAGAAATTCTGTGATGATCTTGGGATCAACCACAATTTTTCTGCTCCTAGAACACCTCAACAAAATGGTGTTGTAGAGAGAAAGA
>NW_017727764.1:379872-380805 GCF_001865875.1 Lupinus angustifolius | reverse complement strand
CCCAAAATACTTCTGGGCTGATGCAGTTAGCACTGCGTGTTATGTTTTGAATCGAGTTCTTATAAGACCTATTCTTAAGAAAACCCCCTATGAACTCTTCGAAGGTAGAAAATCTAACATTTCTCATCTACATGTTTTTGGTTGTAAATGTTTTGTTCTGAATAATGGTAAGGATAACTTGGGCAAGTTTGTTGCAAAAGTTGATGAAGGAATTTTTCTTGACTATTCTCTCACGAGTAAAGCTTATAGAGTCTTTAATAAAAGAACTCTAGCCATGGAAGAATCTGTTCATGTAACTTTTGATGAAACCAATCATGAATTAAAAGATGTGATATCCTGTGATGAAGAGGACTTGCCTAGTTCCCCTACTAAAGAAAATTCTATTGTTGATATTACAACTGAACCTGAAGAATTGAGAATAGATGATAATCTATCTTCTCAAGAAGAGCATATTCACTCAGATCTACCAAAAGAATGGAGAACTCATCGAAATCATCCTATTGCAACATCATCCGTGATGTAATTAAATGTATAACTACTCGTAGAATGCTTGATGCTTGTCTAAACATGGCCTTGGTCTCTCAGATAGAACCCTATAAGATTGATGATGCAATCGAGGATGAACACTGGATTCTTTCTATGCAAGAAGAATTAAACCAGTTTGAGAGGAATGAAGTATGGGAACCTTTTCCTAGATATAGGCATGTCATTAGAACTCGTTGGGTCTTTAGAAATAAATCTGATGAAAATGGTGTTATTGTTAGAAATAAAGCTAGACTAGTAGCCCAAGGATATAATTAGGAAGAAGGTATAGACTTTGATGAAACCTTCGCTCCAGTTGCGAGACTTGAAGCTATTAGGCTATTACTTGCATATGCTTGTTCTCTTAATTTTCAGTTATATCAAATGGATGTCAAGAGCGCTTTTCTCAAC
>NW_017727764.1:378581-379772 GCF_001865875.1 Lupinus angustifolius | reverse complement strand
ATTTATAAAGAAAATAAATCATCATACTTTACTAGTTCAAATTTATGAAGATGATATTATTTTTGGTTCTACTAATGAAAGTTTGTGTAGTGACTTTGGCAAAATGATGCAAGGAGAATTTGAAATGTCCATGATGGGAAAGTTGAACTACTTCCTTGGACTACAAATCAAACAGCTTGATAATGACATTTTTGTGAGTCAAACCAAGTGTTGCAGGGATTTGCTGAAAAGATTTGATATGGTTGACAACAAGCCAATAGCTCCTATGGTATCTAGCACATACATTGATACCGATGAAAGTGGAAAAAGTATTGAAATATCAAAGTATCGAGGTATGATCGGATCTCTTCTATATTTAACTGCCAGTACACCTGATATCATGTTTAGTTTATGTTTGTGTGCACGTTATCAGTCTAAACCAAAAGAATCACACTTAGTTGTGGTTAAGAGGATTATGAAATATTTAAAAGGTACAACTGAAGTTGGACTATGGTATCCTAAAGGAAGTTTTTGTGAACTGGTTGGATTCCGATTTTGCCGGATGTAAATCTGAAAGGAAAAGTACAAGTGGTACTTGTCACATTTTAGGCAATGCTTTAGTCTCTTGGTCTTGCAAGAAACAAGCATGTGTTGCGCTAAGCACTGCTGAGGCTGAATATATAGCAGCAAATAGTTGTTGTACCCAAGTGTTGTGGCTTAAGCAACAATTACGAGATTATGGCTTAGACTTAGGCTGCACTCTGCTGAAATGTTATAATACTAGTGCTATAAATCTTACAAAGAATCCTATTATGTATTATAGAACCAAACACAGAGATATAAGGCATCACTTCCTAAGGGACCATGTTCAAAAGAAAGATGTATCCGTAGAATTTGTTGATACTCATAACCAACTTGCAGACATTTTTACTAAACCCTTGGCAAAAGAACCTTTTTACAAAATTAGACTTGAATTAAGCATTCTTGATGAAGCTTACATGTCTTAACATGCTTATATAACTATATGTTTGCTTTATTATGATTATCTCATGTCTACTTGGTCTTAAATATATTTATTTGTGTTCAAAAACTTAAATTTTTGGGTTAAAAATCATTTTCATAGCTTAATTTTGCCTAAAAATAAGCTTTTATGGGGTCAGTAATCAATTACACTGGAAAGTAACCGATTACAGGGTTGAACAGCGTGTTTCA
>NW_017727764.1:376609-378481 GCF_001865875.1 Lupinus angustifolius | reverse complement strand
TATATATGTATTTTATGCATTTTTTTAAACTTTTTCAAACTCATCTTCCTCACTCAAGTCGTGCTCTCTCCTTCTCAAAACCTCTCAACCTCTAAAAACCTTGTTTTTGATCCGTTTCAAGAGATTTTTGTGTCCATTCCTACAACTTTTTTGATTCCAAACACTTCTAACCAATCATTTTCATGATTAGTGGTTTGAATCAAAAACCCCCAAAATCTTCAAAAACCCAAAAACCTAAAATTTCAAAATCTCAAATCCACGGCTTCTTCTTCTAGATCAAAGAAACAACGCTCCAATACCTCTCAAAGGAGTCAAGGAACAACATCTTTGGAGTGTAACCCTCTAGATTTGACAAGGCTTCTTGCTAATGATGAGCAACGCAAGATATTTGAGGAGCACTTCCATGGTCGCACCATTTTTACTCCAAAGTTCGGTAATGTTGACAATTTTGAGTTTGAAGATTTTCTTTTCCCTTATCTTTTACGTCAACAAAACCTTTTTGATTTTTTGTTGTAAAACAAATGACATTTATCCAGAACTTGTGCGAGTATTTTACTATAACTTGAACTTTCGGAAAAAATCGTCTTACTTCCTATGTCAAAGGAAAAGACATTGTTTTGGATCTTAAAACTTTCAGTTCATTGTTATGTAACATACCCCCTCAAGGTAACATAACGGGTTTCAGCCTTGTATGTGAATGGGATAATTATGATCGAAAGGATTTTTATCATTCGTTATGTAGACTTTCAAAAAGGGAAATAGACATGCGAAAGCAACAGGGCTTTGGAGAGACTGTAAAAAACTGAGACATCCTATCTGTTGGATATCTCAAGCTAGAGGACTGTTTGCTTCATTATTTTTTGAGCTATGCCATCTTACCAAAATTTTCAAATCATTCTCAAATAAGTGACATAGAACTCCAATTGATATATGCTTTAAAGTTTAACATCAAGATCAATTGGGATCTAATGACAATGAGACAAATGTGGACTGTTAGAGGTACTCAAAGTCCTTTGCCATATGAAATCTTCATAACCAATATTCTTCAGCATTTCGGTGTTTCTACAAATAGTGAAACAAAGATGCCTCTGAATCTTCGAGAAAGCGATATTGATGTGGAAGTGATCCACAAAATAGGTTTCACCCAAGACCCTCGAACCCGCATCTACAAACATAGAACCGACAAGCCGACTGCTGCTGCTGAACCATCTGAACCTGAAGCTCCTAACCCTTCTAAACCACAACCGTCTGAGTTTCATGCTCAATCGTCCTCATTTGCTGCCATGCCCATGAACCAAATGATTATGGATGAGTTGGTTTCTCTCTGAGGCTACATCACTAACCGGATGGTTGCTCTCGACTATCAAAATCAACAAATCCAATATGAACTACATTGCCTCTCCTCTAGGATGGATAGCATGGATATTGATGAAGACAATTCGGAGCCCGAGTCTTAGAATATCTGTTGTTAGGATTTTCTGGTTGTACTATTTTCAAATCTCGGACAAATTTTTCTGCTTATTTATTGTTTTTAAGCTATTGTTGCATATTCCTGGACAAATTACTTTATGATGTTTTGTGCTTTATTGTTCCATTCCTGGATATTTGTTTGAAACATCTTATTTATGCATTGCAATACTTGCTTATCTATATCTTAATCCATACATGAGTATATGTTATCATATTGATATATCTTGATTATATAAAGTGTATGTATGCTATATATATTGTGCTGGAATCTCTTTGCTTTTCTACTTTTTGATGAAGTCAAAAGGGGGAGAAAAGTTGCAGTGTATTTGCTGTAAAATTATATTTCAGGCACAATTACTCCAAAAGATAGGGGGAGCATACTCAAGTCAAAACTTCAACATA
>NW_017727764.1:353629-376509 GCF_001865875.1 Lupinus angustifolius | reverse complement strand
AGTCTTTGGAAAGTCTATATAAAGACTCTAACTCTCACAACACAAACACACAATAATACACAACTCTTATAAAATTTACAAAAGCTCTTAAAGTTATTCTGAAGTTATTTCTCTACACATTTTGGCAACTTGCACTCAAACTTTCAAAGTCATTTTTCTGAAGTTGCTTAGAAGTGTTTCAAAGTTTTCTAAAAGAGAATTATTATTTAGTATACTTAAAGAGTTGATTGGATTGCAAGTTATACTACTTTCATACTTGTAAAGGCAATCTGCCATTGTTGTACATTCTTCAATATTGTTGCAGAATACTTTCTTTCACGATGTGTGAAAAGAAAGGGGATTAGAGTCACTTGGAAAGGTGTTTTCCAAGAGTAAATAAGAATTAGGGAGTGTGTAAGGTACATAGAAATCTCGGGATGAGATATTGTAATTATAACTCATAATTCTTAGTGAAGAAATCTCGTATGGTACAAGAGTACTGGACGTAGCCTTCGGTGGACAAGAAGGTGAACGAGTATAAAATCCTTGTGTACTCTCTTCTCCCTTACCTCTTTGATTTATTCTTGTTTATTTTCTACAATCTTATCCGCTGCACGTTAACTCTTGTTTTTGCAGAAAAAGTGGCCATAATTTTTAAGTCAACTAATTCACCACCTCTTAGTTGCAACCTCGTTCTTACATGGTAATCTGTTACTCAAATACAGTAATGGATTACTCTGATCAGTTTTAAGTTGGATAACTCTTTTCTCACACTCGTAACCTGTTACTTAGATGAAGCAACCCGTTACACACTTCTTTTGAAAATTGTTTTAAGTATTTTAAAGTGTATCAATTTTCTTTTAAAAGTAGTTTGAGCATTACTACTATTATATAATCAAGAGTATAGGATAGAAGTACCTATTTTAGACTTAGACTAAAAGTCTTGAATATCTTGAAGCTTGAATCTTCAATTTTTTTAAAGCAAGGGTGAAACTACACCCACGAATATACTAAATGAGCCAAGTTACAAGAGAGCCATTACAAGTCCCTAAACCTATAGTTAGGAAGAAGCAACATGTTTCTATTAAAATCAGGCAAAATAAATGAAGGAGGATAATTCCACCACTACTCAGTCCTAGAATTCACTCCAATATTAGCCAACTTGTCATCGCAAGCATTCCCTTCCCTAAATATGTGAGAAACTCTGACTTGCATACCCAACATAGTGTTCCTGCACTTGTGCATTAGGTTGCTTAGCTTCCAAGGAACTGCCCTTCTACCCATGAAAATTTCTACCACCCAAGTTGAATCACACTCCAGCCAAATGAGGTGCCAACCTTTCGAGTATGCAACCTGAATAGACAGAATTGCAGCAAGAACTTCAGCATAGAGAGAGTCTTGAATACTGAAGTAAGAAGCAAAGCATCCCAAGCAACCACCATGGTCATCCCTAAAAATAGCACCTCCCCCTGCATGCCCTAGAAAATCCTTAACTACACCATCGGAATTAATTTTCACCCATCCAAAAGAAGGGAGATTCCAAGTAACCTCAGATATTCTAGGAGCCTTGTTGTAGTTGCATTTGACATTGAAAGCTTTGAGGATTGAGAATTCAATCATTGAAGGCCTTGCACAAAGCTTAGAAATTTTTTCCGTAAAAGAAGTATCCATTTTGATTTTTACAATTGCTTGGGCATTGGAGATTGCCATATTCTCAAATCTGGCATTGTTCCTACAATGCCAGATAACATAAATTGAGTTAATAATGCCAGCCACCAAGACCTACTTCAATTGAGGACTCCACTTGTTAGAGATTGTCATCAGGCTTTGAATTGAAGAATTGTCGAGGTTGAAACCTAATTGGTTACTTAACTAGTTCCAGATAGCATTGGCAAAAGTGCAATTATAGAACATGTGCTTAGGTGATTCTTCACTAGACCAACACAAGTTGCGGATGGAACCCAAAGACATACCCCCAGCTTTCAAATTTTCATCAGTTGGCATTCTATTGTTGTAGAGCCTCCAAGCAATAAAAGATTTTGATGGGGGGATTGAGATTGACCAAATATGCTTGTAGTAGTTATGATGAGATTGAGAAGGTTTGGTGAAGAGATAAGCCTCTTTCATAGTTAGGATCCCATCATTAGAGTGCAACCAAGCTAACTTGTCATCCATAGAGGCATCTGAAATTGGAGTCTTAACTATTTGCTGACACACTTCAGGGTGTAGCCTAGCCAGCCAAGATGGAATTATCCATTAAGAATCATGAATGAAGTCAGCAACCTTAGCCTCTAAAACAGAGGAGATTGGATTAGGGATACCAAGGAGATCAGGTAAAGGATAGCCCAACCAATTGTCCAACCAGTAGTTTATGTTGTTCCCATTACCCAACAACCAGATTGAGTTCTCCTTGATCAAATGCCAATACTTTTTGATACCTGTCCAGACAGAGGACTTTGTGTAAGTGGATCTAGGCTTTGAAGCTTTACAAAATCTCTTCCTATAAAAGGTTGTCCATTCTTGAGAGGAAGAGCTCATATCCAAAGCGAGTTTGAGAATGGCAGCCCGATTCATAGTTGTGATTGATCTTAAACTAAGACCACCCTCTTTGACAAGGCAACAAACCTTATGCCAAGCAACAGTAATAAGCTTTTTGACCTTAGTGTCCCCAGACCAGATGAAGTTTCTTATGCAATTGTCCATCCTTTTTAGTAAATTGACAGGCCAGTTGTAGACATGAAAGCTATAAACTAACATGTTGTGGATTATAGATTTAACAAGATCAACTCTGCCCATAATTGAGAGGCAAGACCCTTTCCATTTAGCCAGTTTGTTAACAATTTTGTCTGCTATTGGCTGCAAGTGAATAGCTTTTGGTTTTCCTTTGAACAAAGGGACACCAAGATAATTGAAGGGCAAGTGACCAGCTCCAAATCCCAGCCAGTTAGTGAGATTGGCAATTTTCCTAGCATTTGCTTGAGTAGAGTAAAACTTGCACTTGTCAAGGTTTAAGCATTAACCAAAGATTTTAGCATAATCAATGAACAAACCCTTTATAGCTGACAATTCTCTTTTGATGCCTCTGTAGAAAATCAATATGTCATCAACAAAAAGAACATGACTAGGAGTGACAATCCCAGGGCCAGAAATTGTGCTAATTCTCCCACTCTCCAGCAGATTAGATAAACCTCTACTGATCACATCTTCAGCCAAAAAAAATAGAAGGGGGGATAAAGGATCACCTTGCCTAACCCCTCTCTTGCAACTGAAAAAGCCCACAGATTGACCATTGACATAAATGGACAATTTAGCAGAGTTAAGAATCACCTCTATCTAGTTTATACATGAGTTAGCAAATCCAAAAGCCTTAAGGGTGTCCATAAAGAACCTCCAATCAATAGTATCAAAAGCCTTTTTGACATCCAACTTGATTGCTAAGTTACCACCAAAGATCTTGTGATCAAGGAGATTAATTGCTTCAGAAGCAATACAAATGCAATCATGAATATGCCTATCTTTGATGAAGCCCCTTTGTTGACTGGAGATAATTTTTGGAGCAATTATTGCAAGCCTGTTAGCCAAGACTTTAGTGATGATCTTAAATTGAAAGTTTGCTAAAGCAATTGGCCTAAAATCCTCAACTTTATCGGCACAAGGGAACTTATGGAATAGAACAATATTGTTTGAATTAAGGTTTGGAAGGATCCATCCCTAGATGAAGAATTGAATCACTGATTGGCACACATCATGACTAATGATATCCCAAAATTCTTGGAAGAAACACCCTCCAAACCCGTCAGGGCCAGGGGCTCCCTCTCCATTCATGGCAAAAACTGCAGCTTTAATCTCATCCTTCAAAGGAATTGTGGGAAGCATTGCGTTATCCTCCTCAGAAACCAGATGAGGAATTACAGAGTTAATGAGATTGCTAGGGTGAATTTCATTCTCTGATGCATACAAGTTGGCGAAGTAGTCCAACACATGATTCTCAATTTCATGTTGATCCAACAAAGTGGTTTCACCATTTCTAAGCATGGACATAGACTTAGTAGCATACCTGATTTTGGATATTTTATGAAAGTAGCTTGTGTTCCTATCACCACTAATCTGCCAATTCAATATGGATTTCTCCCTCCAAAAAACCTCAGAATTTAAAGCAACCAACAAATCCTTTTGAGCCTGCTCCTCTTGAGCCATAAGGATTTCATTTTGGCCCTCAGATGTGAGTCTCTGCTGGATAAGTTCCATTGAGGCTAAGGCATTCTTGACCCTTAAATGAATGTTTCCAAAAACCTCTTTATTCCAGATTTTGAAAACAGCCTTACGACCCTTGAGCTTTTTGGACAGGACATACATAGGGCATCCCACCATATTGCTAGTCTAGTAAGTCTCAACCACCCTTCTTAGGCGTTGGTGCTGAAGCCGCATTTTATGGAACCTAAAAGGAGTTTGCATAATGTTAGCACCAATGGAAGAACAAAGCATTAGAAGATGGTGATCAGAAGCAGATCTAGGAAGAGTGTAGCAAGATGTTTGATGCCAAAGTGAAAGCCAACTATCATTGCAAATTGTTCTATCTAATCTTTTTTCAGTATGAGCCAGCCCTCTCCTTCTATTAGACCAGGTGAACTCAGCTTCCCTAGTCAATATGTGATGTAAGTTACCCACCTCAGAGAAAATTTTGAAATCCTCACAAGCAGTTCTGCTAGGCAGAGAAGCTCCTCTACACTCATTGGCTCCCGGAACAGAATTAAAATCTCCTATGAAACACCGAGGACCATGATTGGTAGAAATCAGAGAAAGAATGTCAGACCACAAAGACCTAAGCATCAAGTATTGGGTGTGTGCATAGACAACACAAATGAAAACTTGGTGATTATAAAAAACCAGGGAAATAGAGATTTGTTGAGAGGTATTAGAAATGATGTTTGGATTGAGACCAACATGACAAAGCCGCTAGATATTAGGCAACAAGTTACCCCTGTCATTCACAATGAAAAGCTTTAAATTCAAGGCAGACCCAAAAAAGGGATTAATCTTATTAGAAAGCACCATGAGCTCAGATATGAAGACAACACCTGGCTTATTTTTAGAGCAAAGCTTTTTAAACACTAATCTAGTTTTAGGATTACCCATACCTCTAATGTTCCAATATAGGCTTCATTTGGAAACATTTAGATAACCACCTCTACTAGTAAAATGAACTCATTCCAAGCTTTGCTTATGTCTCAATTTTTTCTTTTGAGATTTTGACAAAACTTTTGTGTAGATCCCCTCCTCATCTATGTCATTATCACCCCTTTCAACTATAACATCCTCCTCTTCATCAGCCCAAAGTCTTCCCACAATTCTTGATTCTTTTGCTGTATGCAAATTGGTCATCTGATCATGAGCTTGGATTGTGAAATTCTCGACTTGCAAGAGCTGCACTCTATTATTACCATCATTCTCCATTGAGTCTTCCACTCTAGTATCACTTGATTCCTCATCAGATGATCCTTATGGATCATCTACCTCCTCAGTAGGGGGAAGAACATCATTTTGAAGCTAATCCATTTGCAAATTCTCACAATTATCAAACTCCAAATCAATGACCAAGTCATTTTCCTGAGTTGCAGTAGTCACTTCCCTCAACTTTCCAAGGACAATATCACTCTTTTGAATAGGGGTGTTTCTCTTATTACCATTGCTTGGAGCAGGGTCATTTTCTGGTATGAGCTTTGTAGATTTCCCAATAGGATTAGCTTTCTTATGTCTTTGTTGGGTTTATTCAAGTGTGAAGTCCCACATTGGATATGCAGGGAAAAGTGAAAGAGGTTATAAGTAGGAAAGGCCCATGGAACTAATGCCTTAAGGTCTTGGTTCAAGACGTGGTGTGTCACTTGTGACTCTTCACTCTTCCCATACCCATGTAACAATGGAACTCCCCGGTGGTTGGAGGCTCCTCGGTCACAGTCTGGTCTAACAAGTGGTATCAGAGCCGATGGTTCGGCTAGGGCATGGTGGACTCAAGGGGAGCGGACCGGAAAGTGTGTGGTGCCCACATTTTGTTGGGTTTATTCAAGTGTGAAGTCCCACATTGGATATGCAGGGAGAAGTGAAAGAGTTTATTAGTAGGAAAGGCCCATGGAACTAATGCCTTAAGGTTTTGGTTCAAGACGTGGTCTGTCACTTGTGACTCTTCACTCTTCCCATACCCATGTAACAATGGAACTCCCCGGTGGTTGGGGGCTCCCCGGTCGCAGTCTGGTCCAACAGTCTTAAAGCCTCAACTCCTGATTCCTTATTAGTTCTCCTACAATTAGAGACTAGGTGACAAATTAAATGGCATCCGAGGCAAAATTCAGGGAGATTTTCATACTCTATGTAGACAAAAAATGCGAATCCTTCTCTTTCTACCAGGATTTGATTTGGCAGGGATCCCTTAAGATCTAGATCTACCAAAATCCTAGCAAAGTTCCCAAAGGACCTACTTGAGGTTGCTTCATCCAGAGATATTGGGGTTCCCAACCCCCCAGTAATTGAAAACAAAATCCTAGCACTCCAATACTCCAGTGGGAGTCCCAAAATCCTGATCCAACATTGAGAATGTGATAGCTTCTATAGGCTGGGATTGAAATCCAGGGTCCATAGAGACAACCGAAGAAATCCTGGCTTCAGACTCCAAGATCCAACCGCACAAACTGTCCTCATATCCTCAACCGAGGAGAAATAAAAATCGTAGAACCCTCGACCCAGGGAAATCAAGTTCCATGTTCCAATCATGTTCCATAGGGCCTGAAGCTTAGCTCTGAGTTCATTGAACTTAATGGGTGTGTCTCCCTTGAATAGAATAAGCCGTCCATGAAGATGAGTCTCACATCGTTGGAGGCCAGCCTAGTACTCCTCCTCCGGAATCTTAATCGCTATAGCATCTCCCTTAATACATGGTTGAGGCAACTGGGAGATGGAGATGTCGCAGGTGGCCTTGAGAGCTTGAGCGAAGGATTTCTTCGTGGTTAGTTCCGGGATTTTTGGAGCCGCAGGTTTGCTAATGATTACCTCTTCAGATGCAGAGGTGTCCAGATTTGCCAAGAAGTTCCAAGGAATCATTGTTTTAGGATTTAGAGACTTCATCATTGTAGTTCCAAGATTGTTGGAGATCCAACCCTAGCAGAGCTTTTTTGACACATGGCCTTCTATTTGAATATAGTCTCAATAAAATAAGCAATTTTAAATCTTCATTGTCTTCATAAGTATTCTTCCTTTTCTTCTTTTTGGTGATGTTGGTGTCTTCATCAAAATCGTGCTAAGGTCAGGAGCAAAGATTTTCTTCGCAAAACCTACTAACATTCGGTTTCTATTAAGTGCAAGAGTCAATAGCTAGATCAGGAGTTCCTTTGGTAAAGGTTATTTATCAAAATAATTTTGTATGTTGAAAAGTAGTATTGTATTACTTGTTTTTAGACAAATACTTTTTAAGGAGAGTTGGAAAGAATCAAAATTCAGGAGTTTGATTCTAGGCACTCATACACCATATCTTGTAGTTTAATCGACTAAATCTTTGGATAATCTCACTAATTGTTTGGTTAGAATTAAAAAAAGTCGATATTTATGAAGAAAAAAAAACATTTTTCAATGAAGTTAGAATCTCTAGCTTTCCATAAAAAAGGTTTCTAACAAAAGAGGGGAGGAAATAATCACTCACCATGTAACCAAACACAATAATTTCTATTTTGGATAAATGCATCATTTATGGAGAATATTTTTAGTAAAGCCTAAACAAACTGATTTCAATGTTAAATAATTGTCTTAAAGAGATGCACATTTGATATTCGTGCATGTGTGTGTCCCTGGTCCAGATGGTTTCTCTGGCTGCTTCTTCCAAAATTTCTGGGACATAATCAACAATGAGGTGTGCAATGCTGTTATGCAGTTCTTCAAGCAAAGTTGGCTGATGCCAAACATCAACTCTAACTCTGTCATCCTTATTCCTAAATTGCTTGGTGCTGATAGAATTGAAGACTATAGGCCTATTGCTCTTGCTAACTTCCAATTCAAAATCATCACCAAAGTTTTAGCTGAAAGATTAGCTATTATTGCTCCTAGAATCATTTCAAATCAGTAAAGAGGCTTCATTAAAGATAGACAGATTAAGGATTGCATCTGCCTTCCTCTGAAGCAATCAATATGCTGGATCACAAGGCTTTTGGAGGCAATTTGGCTATCAAACTTGACATCAATAAGGTTTTTGACACAATGGATTGGACCTTCCTTTTGGATACTCTTCAAGCATTTGGCTTCAACTCCAAATTTATCCAGTGGACAAGGGTAATTCTAAATCCTGCCAAGCTCTCAGACAATGTCAATGGCAATAATATTGGTTTCTTCAACTGTACTAGGGGGGTTAGACAAGGTGACCCTCTGTCCCCCTTGCTTTTTTGTCTTGCAGAGGATGTTCTGAGTAGGGGAATCATAAAGTTGGCTTCAGAAAAGAAAATCAGCACTATTTCTGGACATAATAGAATGCAATCTCCTTCACATGTTCTTTATGCTGATGACATCCTAATCTTTTGCAAAGGTATTAGCAGGGAGCTTGTTTGTCTTAGGAAGCTTGTGATGGATTATGCTCAAGCTTCGGGTCAACAACTTAATCTTCAAAAATGCAGATCCTATATCACAAATGCAACACCTAGGAAGAATGATTCTCTGTCTCCAATCTTAGGTTTTACCAAGGGCTCAATCCCTTTCAACTACCTTGGGGTCCCTTTGTTCAAAGGTAAGCCTAGGAGAGTCCACCTTCAGCCAATTGCAGACAGAATCCTTGCTAAGTTGGCTACTTGGAAAGGGTCATCTCTTTCAATAATGGGAAGAGTTGAATTGGTTAGATCAGTTATTCATAGCATGATTATTTATAGTTTTCCCATCTACAAGTGGCCTACTGGTTTGCTTGATTTTGTGGACAAGGGCATCAGAAATTTCATCTGGTCTGGGGACATTAGCAAAAAGAAAATTGTCACAGTGGCTTGGAGCAAAATTTGCACCCCTTTCAATGAAGGAGGGTTGGGGCTGAGGTCTCTCAAGCTGATGAACAGAGCAGCCCTGCTAAGCCTGGCTTGGAAAATGAGGTGTGATACTCAAGATTGGGCAGTCTTCTATAGGGAAAGGTTTGGTTACTCAAGGGATCCTTCAACAAGGTTCTTTAAGTCCTTTATTTGGCAGGATATTAAAGGAAACTGGTCAACAATTACTATGCATTCTATTTGGCTAGTTGGGAATGGAAAGGAAATAAACTTTTGGAGGGATAATTGGTTAGGGGAACCTATGGTGGACACTCTAAGAATTCCCTCCAACATTCACAATTCCCTATCAGCTTCTGTGGCTGACTTCACCTTCAATTCTAAATGGATTATTCCTGCTTCCTTGAATAGAAATTTCCCTGAAGTTGCCTAATCTATTGCTAACACTTCTAGATCCAATGAATTAGACAAGCTAGTGTGGAGGCACTCTCATGATGGAACACTATCCCTAAAAGATGCCTATAATTTTGTCTCAAACTCTGCTACCCCTCTCAACTGGTGTAAACATGTGTGGTCTAAGGTGATCCCCCCTCCCTCACATTCCTTCATATCTTGGAGAATTATCCATGGGAAGATGCCCTCTGATCACAACTTGCAAAAAAAAGGTTGTGCTCTGGCATCTAGATGCAACTTCTGTAACCATGCTATTGAAGACACGAATCACATTTTCCTTAACTGCTACTTTGCTACTGAGCTTTGGAATTGGATCATGTGGATCTTTTCAGTCAACCTGAATGTGCTCTCCATCAAAAATCTAATTCTGTCTTGCAGAAACAATTTCTCCAACTAGGCTCAGCAACTCCTTTTCATTTCAGTTGTTCACACAATCTCTGCAATTTGGTTTTGCAGGAACCAAATCAGATTTCATGATAGACATGCTTCTATTAATGGTGCAATTTATAGGATATTTAGGGAAACTTCTTTATCTGAAAATTACTCTACAATATCTAGCAATCCTTCTCTTAAAGAGCTCATCCTGCTGAAGCACTTTAACATAAGTATCAACTATAATTGTGCTCCTATGATCACTAAAGTGATTTGGTAGAGACCTTCCAATGGTTGGGCCAAGGTGAACACTGATGGTGCTGCTTTAGGCTGCCCTGGTCACGCTGGTGGTGGGGGCATCTTTAGAGATCACAAAGGGCTCTTCCTTCATGGATTTGGTTGTTACTTGAGCATCCAAACTGCTCTTCATGCAGAGCTTTTCTCGGCAATTAAAGCAGTAAACAAGGCATACAAAAGAGGTTGGTGGCATCTGTGGTTGGAAGTGGACTCAGTGCTGGTTATGGACATTTTCATGGGCAAATCTAAACCTCCTTGGTCCTTACACAATGAGTGGACTTCTTGCAAAATAATCTTGGACTTCATGACTTGGAAAATTTCTCATATCTATCGAGAAGGGAACTCTTGTGCTGATAAGTTGGCATCTCATGCGGCTAATTATAGATCAAATTCTTCCTCGAATTCTATCCCTACGATCATCCTTAATGAATTCAATAGGAACTTATTAGGCCTCCCAAACTATAGATTTAGAAACTTGTAACTTGTATGATCTCCTTTGGTTAATATATTGTGTGCTTTGCACACTTGCTTAAAAAAAAAAAGATATTAAATAAATAAAGAAGAAGGTGAATCGGTATTTTTAGAACAAATATATTTTTTCTTTCAGTAACTGTTTTTAAAACAAATATCTAACGAAGTTAAAATATAATCTTATATTGAAAAAAGGTTGCGTTTAGTATTTTAAGAATATTTATTTATTCCCTATAAATATTATTTGGATTGACTAGAATTACCATTTTTTTTGTTTCCCACATGTATTTGTACTGGAGGCAATTTTGTCCAAGCCGAAAACATTTACAGATATGTAAGGCTAACTCTCCTAGCAACATTTTTTCCATCTACAAGATTCGAACCCATAACATATATTACCATTTACGGATAGATGATAAACAACAACATATGAGATACAAACCACCCTGGTACATTAATCACAGAAAATAGAAGTAATATTATCCCTCTCTGTACCAACCCATAACAAATATTAATATCTTCTTTCCATTAGAAACTGTTTTTCCTACTTGAGTTTTAAAGAGCTGAAAGAGAATGTTTAAGAGTTATAAAATATATTGGTGAGATAACTTTAGAGTATTATATAATCACAATACATTAGAAAGTACAAAATAAACAAAAGGTTGCGCGGTTGACTCAATGCATATTTGCATATATACAACAAAATTAAAAATCAACTCACTCCACTATGGAGAACTTTCGCCAATTAAGGATTTCCATAGAGATACCTGCGCAGAGATGCAAAAAGCGTAGCTGCCAGTGTAATAAGATGATGAAAGAAATAGGATCCAAGGTTGCACCTGACATGATCACTCCCATCTAACTTCCTCTCACTTTTAGGTTTCCCATTTTTCTTACAAGTATCTTTTATCTTCTTTATCAATAAATTTTCATGTATAGTAAACAATTCCATTCCTATGCGAAAAGTTAAGAAACGAAATTGGGCGAGTTTTGTTTAAGAAACGTTTCATTTTTTCACTTTCAATTTTCATTAAAAATTACATGTATAACAAATTAATTATTTTCATTATGTCCACCGTTTTTAAATAATTTTAAAAGAAATAAAGAAAACAAAAATAACGTTGTTTTAGCTATTTCCTATACAAATGTCTAAAAACAGGAAATTAAATGAAAATAAAGTAACATACTTATAATTATTAATAAAAACAAATAACTAAACAAAAAAGGTTTTCTCTCATTGAACCAAAGATTTTCAAAGACACAGTTAAAGATTCACAAATAAAGAATTTGCATCGGAAAGTAGTTTGAAAATGTTGTATATTCCAATTAAAAGAAAATTCCAAGTTCAGATTCTCTAACAACACTAATTCGCATGATACAAAAACAAAAAACAAAAGAAGCATGATGAGTAGATCCATGACCTTGAAGGAGATGGTGAGACAAATTTGAAAACCATGCCTTGTTTTTTGTGATTGTATTTTCTAGATCAAAGAAGTGATTGATGGTCCAATATCATTAGGTTGATCATTCCAAGCTTCAGCCATATCTGTTGCTGTATTCCAATAAAGTGTTGGATCAGACAACTCCACATGCTCCATCTGGTTTTGGCAAACACCATTTCTCTCATCCAACCTGTTCTTTAGTCCTTCCACTTTCACATCTTTTAAAGCCACCATATATGTCTCATTGCCAACCCTACTTTGCATTTGAATATGCCCTATTGGTGGGGCAGCTAAACCCTTAAAAGTAGTATTGGTACCTGGACCAGCTCCTTTGGTCACACTACCATCAGTGCCATTCATGATTTTTTGTTGCAGCATAGTAGAAGTTGAAGTAGGACTGAAGATCATGGAATTATTACTATAACCATAAGGAAGGGTATTATTTGAAGTAAACCAATTTGTATAATAACCATTATCACTATCTTCTTCACTTGATATATGACCTAATCCGAGGGCATTAAGATGAGGGTGAAGATCATACACAGAACCTGAGATTCTTGATGAATTGAACCTTGAGAATTGAAGATTCAGATCAGAAGAATTACTGGGTAAACCATCAAACAAAGGGTTGATATGATTAGAGGTTGAATTTGAACCAATATGGATTTGTGGTTGTTGTGAAGAAGGGTTTGAGTTAGGACTAGGAGCTGAAGGAGAAGAAGTAGAATCAATGGATGAAGAGATAGTTGTTGGTCTTTTCACACGCTTGTTTTTTCTGAAGCCACCACCAACAGGGACATTCCTTATGGTTTCACCTCTTGTCCAATATCTCTTGCAAGCTTTGCAGAAGTGTCTTGGCTGAGATAAGCTGTAGTTGTTGTAGTAGCAGAACTTTGTGTTTGATGAGTCACAACGAGGGCACGTGAGTGCTACTTGTTGTTGCTTTTGATCACTTTGCTTTTCCATCGAGACCTTTTGATCGTCATCTATGTAATGAGTCTACACAAAATGGAAAAAAGTATTAATAATAGAAGGAGAAGTGAAAGATCTAGTTTAAGGTGCTGTATTTCTATGTCATTATACTCCAATAACTAGTTAACAACACAGTGTCAATATTCTCTTCCAAAAGCAAAGCAACAAATTTGTCTGGTCATATATATTTTCTAATAATTGTGTTTTTTTTTGTGTGTGAGGGAGAAAGAGATGAGCCTGTGGCCATTGATTATTGATAATCATTTTCTCACAGTTGCCAAACATTTTTGCTCTGTGAATATGAGATCGTTAAAACAAAGAGTGTAAGACAAAGACTAGTAACTAGTTTGTAAGGTAAGTCTCCCTCTCTTGATGATATTTTATGGGTGTTTCTAATAGTGTAGCTTTAGTGTGTTAATTGTGGTGGCTTTGGGTAGAGGGAAAGCGTGACTGAGAAATTGAAGTGGTGTATACAATTAGAGATACACTATGTCAGATATCGTAATAAACATCGGTCATTCAACAGCATAATTTTGAACGACGCTGTTGAAAATGAGGCGGAAGAAGATCAACAACGCATAATAAAACAAGAACTGTCAATTTGTGTAACTTCAACAGCGCATTCTTGACAAAACGCTGTTGAACATCAGTAATGTTAGCGCTGACTTGAATGATTTATGTTTAACAACGCATTTGATAGAAAGCACTGTTGATGTTAATATATGCAACATCGCATAATTAAGGAAGCGCGGTTGAAGATGACATATTAATCGCGCTTGCTTAATTATGCGTTGTTGATGTTTTACGACTTTTTAAACGTCCGAAATATTAATGGTGGCAGTTATGCATCTCTTCATTTGTTGAAATATTAACGGTTCAATGTTTATGCGTTTCTTGGTTGTTGATATATTAATGGTTGGATGGTTATGCGTCTCTTCATTTGTTGAAATATTAATGGTTGATCATCTATAAATATTGTGGTTGACTCAATATTATAGTTCATTAGTAAGAATATGTGTTTCTATAACACTATGTTCATAAAGATAGGAGGAAGAAAACACAAAGTAGTAATAAAAAGAGCAATATTGCAGAGAGTGGAAAAGAGAAAAAAGGACCCAGATTTGTATAGAGAAGTCGAGGAAAAAATTGTGTTTCTGTTTCAGAATCATGCCAAAGATGTGTTTAACAACTTTTGATTTTACAAAAGGACCCAGATTTCAGAAGGAATGTGGCTGTCATACAAGATTTGCATTAGATGAAGATTTAATTTGTAAAGTATTGAAGTCATTGATCTCTTTGAATTTTTTCAGTGCATTGATTTCCCTCATTGAAATCTTTTGATTTTCAAAACGGGCCGATATTTTAGAAGGAAAGTGGCTGTTATACAAGATGTGCGTGAGATGAAGATTTGTATAGAGAAGTCGAGGAAAAAATTATTTCCTTCATTGAAATCATGTCAATGAGGTCTTTAAGAACTTTTGATTTGGCAAAAGGACCCAGATTTTGAAAGGAAATAAAATGAAAAAAATTATTTCCTTCATTGAATTCTTTTTTCATTGTATTCTTCTTTTACCAAATCATTTATTTCATTATATTCGCATGTACCAAATCATTTAGTTCATTATATTCGCATGTACCAAATTATTTAGTTCATTATAATGTATTTTGCATCTCTCAATGAATAATAAAACAATTATTTTGGATGTTAATTTCAATTTTTTGTTAATTATTTGGATGATTATTTTCTTTAATACTTTTGTTGTTTCTTATTAATAAACACAATAAACAAATTAACAATACTTAATATATACAAAATCAAATTAACAAAATGTAATGTTTAATATTTTTTCAGTTTCGTATTAACAAACACAATTACATAGTAATCTACTTCATGACAACTTCATGTTAATTAACGTAAATTTATGTTTTATAAATATTTTTCAGTTATGTAAAATGTTAATTTAACAGTGCATAACTACGAACAGACTGTTAATTTGAAAAATGAGTTCAGTTTAACAGCGCATAATTACGATTGCGCTGTCAATTAGATTTTATTCAACAGCGCCTAATTAAGATATCGCTGTCAATTAGGTTCTATTCAACAATGCTACTTTTACTATGCGCTAATGAAGATGTGCTAATGAAAATAAGTAGTAAACAACTAGATACACAACAACAGCGCGATCCTTAACATGCACTGTTGAAGATGTCAATACAACAATGCTACTTTTATGCGCTGTTGAAGATGTGTTAATGAAAATAAGTAATAAACAACTGGATACATAACAATAGTGCAATCCTTAACATGTGTTGTTGAAGATGTCAATATAACAACGCTACTTTTAATATGCGCTGTTGAAGATGTCTATTCAACAGTGCTACCTTTAATATGCGCTGTTAAATTGGTAATACAATTTAAATATCTAAAACATGAATCATTTTCTCTACGCTCTCAAACTTAATCGAAAAGAAATCCTCATACTATTGGCAAACTCTCATACTCTCATAAACTCTCATACTCTCATAAACCTCAAAAAACTTCATCAATGGCTTCCCAAAGTAGCAATCATGGTTCTCACAGTGGTGACGAAGCTACATTGACTCTACAAGACAAGCAAATCGTTGCTAAAAAATGACCTCCACATGCAATGACTTCCATGAAGAATGTCATTCGGTCAAGAAGTAAGGATGTAAAGATAGAAGTTCAATGGAACTCTAAGGGCCAACCATTAATCTCGAAGGGTGGCAACATATTGGTAAGCTACATTGGTGTTGTTGTTAGGTAGAATCTGAAGCTAACATTCAACAAATGGAGTGATGTAGAGAATACCATGAATGAGCGTATTTGGAATGAAATAACAATAAGTTTATTTTTCATTTTTTGTGTTTTCATGCAATGTGCGTATATGTGTTACGTTTTCATGCAATGTACGTATATGTGTTATGTTTTCATGCAATGTACGTATATGTGTTATGTTTTCATGCAATGTACGTATATGTGTTATGTTTTCATGCAATGTACATATATGTGTTACGTTTTCATGCAATGTACATATATGTGTTACGTTTTCATGCAACGTACGTATATGCAAGTGCTTTCATGCAATATGTGTTTTTACTTCAGTCAACTTTTGATGTTGGTGAGGAGCATAAGGATTATATCCTTAAATAGACTGGCAAGGCTCTCCGAGAATTCCGAACTGATGTCGGAAAATTACTCAGAGATGCTGATGGCAATGTCAACCTAAAACCTCCAACTAAATATGCATATATCATTGATGAAGAGGATTGAAAGACTTTTGTCACCCTACGCACACAAGACGAGTCTTTCTTAGTAAAATCATATTCTTTGTAATGACTTTTGAATATATGCTTTTGTATATGATTGTTGATATTAATGTTGTTTATTGTTTCATAAATTAAGTAATGAAAATCGTAAGAGGGCATCCAAGACTTTGTATCCAAACTGAGATTCTCGAGTGGGGTATAGAGGAATCGAGGAAAAAATTGTAAGTATTGTTAATTTGTACATTATTGGTTATGGTTTGTATATATATATATATATATATATATATCTAATTATATTATTATTGGTTATGTTTTGTTAGTTGGAGAACAAAAACGATACACCTATGACTCCACATGGAGTAGAACTCGATGTTCTATGTCTGGATGCCCGTAAGAACAAGGATGGTGTCATCGACAATGAGGAAGTTCAAGAAGCGGCAAGACGTGTTGTTAGTGCTTATTTTTTAATTATACTTAATTTCCATACTTTATTTATCAAAATGTGATTAATTAACATTATGTTTTTTCTTGATTTGGCAGGTTGCCCTAAAAGAAAATGAGGCAAACTCGGATAGTCGTATAATACTTGACAAGGTACTAGGACTGCCTATCTACCCTGGCTGTATCCGAGGTGCAGGATTTTGGGTTAGCCAACGAACATTTGTACCCCATTCAAAGCATGCAACCATAGCCCAAATGAGCCATGTTCAAAATTAATTAGATGACCTCATGCAACAGTTCAACGAATTTGAGCAATCAATGAAGGCGAATGAAGCTGAGTGGCAACGACTAGCTAGTAATGTTGACATTGTTTCTTCAACCATCAATGAGAGTTGCACATCTGCACCATACAACATTCCCATTCTGATTCTCATTCCTGGGGTAATTTAGTTAACTTATTTTAATTTAGTCGTTAACTAATAATATGTTTTAACTTACATACATTGAATCAGTTCTTGCAAACTTTTCCTGGATACCCCAACTAGCCGAGTAGTGGGTGTCGGGAAAGTGCACAAGTCGGCCGATGTTATGCTGCATAATGCACGTATCCCATGCCATCACGTGAAGGTCTCAATTGACATTGCAATCGATGATAATGCATTACTTCCAATTCCTCTCGATGAGGATATCTTCACAGTTGGAGGGGCTATAGACACTTTTGTGGTTTGGCCAGTAGACCTTGTTCAAGTAATTCCTCCTAAGGTATGATTTTTCACCTTATGCTCACTCATATTATATATATTGATCTATAATTGATACGTTTTTATTGAATATTTCAGGATAATGTATATTCCACCCCCAGTAGCACCCAAAGAAAGAAATATAAAAGACAATTAATCGGTATTAAAAGGCAACAAACATACTAAAGAAAGAAAAGATATACTACTATGACATCATTCGGTTTTGGTTGCCATTAATCGGGTCAATGAAAAGATATACTACTATGACTTATTGACACATGGTGATATGAACAACTACCCCGCTATGAAAGAGATGTTTTCTAGGTAAGTGACTACTCATTTAAATTTTTAGTTACACTTTCACCTTTCTAGTTGTTTAGTAATTAAGTACATTTTCTATTGTTTAGTGCAGTGAGAGTTTACAAAAGCTGTAATCGTGCTAGAAACAAGATACCAAATCCCAAAATCAAGTGGACTCGTATAAACGTATTGACACAAATCATCTCAAACAATTATATGTGTAATGGCCAACTAATGTTATATATACTTATATGTTACTTCATTTTAATTGTAGACCCCTTGCCAAACAAACGAGGTAGATTGCGGTATTACGTGCTGAAATTCATGAAGGAGATCACCCAACAATGGCCAACTAATGCAATCAAGATTATTGACAAATCATATACAAATGATGAAGTCAATCAGATTAGAGAACAATAGTCAAACTTTGTACTTATTTCTGTTGACAAATCATAGCTAAATGTATAGTAGATTAGTTTTGCACAGATTGTAGCTTAGGGAATCCAATGTAATGTATACCATTTGGTCTATGTAACATATATGTTTATGTAAACATTACAGTGTAATTAATGTTCAATATATAAATTCAGTTGTGTTCGTATATTCATTTTGTTGTTATGTTATGTTTATGTATGCGTTCAAGTTATTTTCTGTTGTGTGCGTAATTGTGTAAAATTAGGAATAATGGTCTTCGACACCACTTTTTTGTGAATGCGCTGTCATTATAACCATACAACAGTGCTTTTTTAACAATGCGTTGTTGATTACGTTGCGTTCAACATCGCATTCAGCAAAAATCGCTGTTGAATATTTATCTCTCATTTATTCTCTTTTAGCTATACAACAACGCATTCGGAAAAAAACGTTGTCGATATGATCAACAAAACTATATCCCCTACACTTAATCGCTTAACACGGTGCTTAATCGATTAATTGTTTGAATGTTATTTATTGTCATTATTAATTGTTCTATATATTTAATTAATTGTTATTGATCGAATGTCATAATGTAATTACTAATTTGAATTTCGTTAAAAAAATGAATTAGTAAAAAAATTATTATATCTTCCATAGTGTTTCCTTAAGATTGCACTCTAGAACACTTACATTCTTTATATTTGAATGGGAGTTCTTCCATAGCGTTTCCTTAAGGTTGCACTGTTGATTAGGTATTATTGACAATGGCTTCTTCACTATGCGCTGTTGATTTTGGTATCATTGACAGCGCCATCGTAAGTATGTGCTGTTGAAGATACTATCTGACCCTAAAAAATTAAAATGTTCCCATATTCTCACACATTCATCAGCAATCCCAACACTCATTTACTCAGCAGCGAAACGCATTTACTCTCAAAATCGATCTCGAAAATCATTCAACCTCAATATCATTCACTCATTCAACACCGAAAATCATTCACTCAATTTACACGAAAATCATTCAACACCGATTTTGAAAATCCTTCACTCGTTTAACCTAAAAATCATCATTCATGTCTTCAACACCGAATTGAAAGTGAGTTTTTCATATACTTATTTTTCTTTTTAATTACATTATATTTAGTTTGTATTGAGTTATAAATATTTTCCTTATAGATTAGTGAAAGTGATTTCACTCATTTAGCTTGTATTGAGTTGGGGTTTCCACATTCCGACTCATTTACCTTACATTATGAGTTAGGGTTCCAATCATAATTATGCATTTGTTCTGCTTGGTGAGCTTAACTCCAAGCTTTAGGGATTTATACTCATTATATTTTTTTTCTTAATAGAAAATGGATTGAAAATGGATGAGTATCAATCGATTGACGAATGAGTATGAAGGAGTGAAATCTTTTGTTAGGTTTGCAATTGAGAATGTTAAAAACCCTAATAGAATTGTATGTCCTTGCTTAAGATGTTGTTAATCAAACCGAATTACTCCAAATGAGTTAAAAATTCATTTAGTGTGTCACAATATTGATCAAAGTTACACATGTTGGACAAGACATGGTAAGACGAGAGACATTATGGATTGTGATGATGAGATGCATATGAATGACAACTACACAAATGGATATGATGGTCGAGGAAATGACAAACATTGTCGAAGAGGATCTACAGGATTGTCCTGAGATGTTTCAACAGTTAATAAGTGATTCTGAGAAACAATTATATGATGGTTGTACTAATTTATAAGATTGACAGTGGTGTCAAGATTGTATAAGTTGAAATCTGTTAATGGATGGACTGAAAAGAGTTTCATCGACTTGCTTGCACTTCTGAAGGATATGTTGCCGGAAGATAATTGATCTCTTCTCGAACCTATGATGCAAAAAAATGTTACGCTCAATAGGCATGGACTACACTAGGATACATGCTTGTAAAAATGATTGCATCTTATTTTTTAATGAGTATGCTTCATTAAAGTTTTGTCCTAAATGTAATGCATCACGATATAAGAAGGAAGACTTAATTCCCAAAAAGGTTGTATGGTATTTTCCCATCAAAGCAAGATTCAAGCGTACGTTTAGCAATACCAAAGATGCAAAAAAGTTAATATGGCATGATGAAGAAATGATTAAAAATGGTAAGCTGCGACATCCTACAGATTCTCCTCAATGGAGAAAAATTGATCACGACTATCCTAGTTTTGGTCAAGAATCAAGAAATCTACGCCTTGCATTGTCAGCGGGTGGAATTAATCCACACAGTGTTCAAAGTTGCTCCCACTGGGCAGTGGTGTTGGTGATATAGAACCTACCTCCTTCTCTATGCATGAAGCGCAAATATGTGATGTTATCTATGTTAATTTCTAGACCTAAACAACCAGGAAATGACATAGACATATATTTGGCTCGATTAATTGAAGACTTGAAACAAATGTAGGAGACATGCATAAATGTATATGATGCGTATAGGGAAGAAAGCTTCAACTTGAGGGCTTTGTTGTTCGGCACAATCAGTGATTTCCCTGCATATGGTAATCTGTCTGGATATAGTACAAAAGGACATTTTGCATGTCCTGTATGTGAAGACAATACCAATTCAATGATATTGGAACACTATAATAAGAATGTCTTCCTTGGCTATCATATATTTTTAACTTCAGATCATCACTATCGACGATGGAGAAAAGCATTTGATGGAAACAATGAAGAAGGTTGTGCTCCTTTGCCGTTGACAGGTGACGAATTATTTCAAAAGCTAAAGGATTTGAATACTAACTTTGGTAAACCTTTTACAAAAGAAATTGTCACAAGTGGGTGTACGAAAAGGTCAATCTTCTTTGAATTGTCATATTGGAGTTTATTATATGTAAAACATTTCCTCGATGTTATGCATATAGAAAAAAATGTGTCTGAAAGTCTCCTTGGTACCTTACTCAATATCCCTGGTAAGACCAAAGATGGCTTGAATGCAAGGTTGGACTTGGTTAGTATGGGAATAAGAAAGGAATTGGGGCCGGTAATGAAGGGAAAATGTACTTTTCTACCTCCAACATCTTATACTTTGTCGAGGAAGGAGAAAATAGAATTTTGTAAATTTATTGATGGTGTTAAAGTTCTAGAAGGGTACTCTTCCAACATTCAGAACCTCGAATCAATGAAAGACCTCTAGTTAGAAGATCTTAAATCTCATGATTATCATGTACTTATGGAGCATTTCTTGCCTATTGGAATATGGTCAATTCTACCTGAAAAAGTTCGAGGAACCATAATTAGGTTATGCTTCTTCTTCAAGGCAATTTGTAGCAAAGTGATTGGCCCTGAAAAATTACCTTCATTGCAAAAACAAATTATTTTGCCTTTGTGTGAGCTTGAAATGTATTTCCCACCTTTTTTGACATAATGGTTCATCTTAGCATTCATCTTGTTCGAGAGACACAACTATGTGGTCCTTCCTATATGAGATGGATGTACCCCTTTGAGCATTATATGAATACATTAAAAGGGTATGTGAAGAACCGATCAAGACCAGAGGGTTGTATTGTCGAGCGATATGTTGTTGAAGAAACTCTTGATTTTTGTACTAGATACCTTACTGATCGTGATTTCATGGGCATTCCAAAGACTCGATATGCAAAAAAACATTTGGTGAAGGTATTACTAGGAATGAAATATTGACTATAACCAGAACCGAATTGGAGCAAGCACACTTATATGTTTTACATAATGCCGACAAAGTTGAGCCATATGTTGAAACATGTAAGACTGAGATTGCAACTAAGAGGGGAGGGTAAATTAGTTGACTAGAAATTATGACCACTTTTTCTACAAAATGAAGAATTAAAATGCAGCGGATAATATTGCAGAAAATAAACAAGAATAAATCAAAGAGGTAAGGCAGAAGAGAGTACACAAGGATTTTATATTGGTTCACCTTCTTGTCCACTGAAGGCTACGTTCAGTACTCTTGCATCACAAGAGATTTTCCACTAAATATTATGAGTTGTAATTACAATATCTCACTCCGAGACTTCTATGTATCTTACACACTCACTAATACTTATTACCTTGGAAAACACCTTTCCAAGTAACTCTATCCCCTTTCTTATCACACCCTGTGAAATAAAGTATTTTCAATGAATGAAGAATTACAACAGTGGCTTGGATTGCCTTTACAAGTATGAAATGTAATATCACTTGCAATCTAATAACTCTCTTGAATACAAAGTAATATTGCTCAATAGGTTTGTAAAACTTTGAAACAATTACTTCAAGTAACTCAGAAAAATTCTGTTTTGAAAGTTGAAGAAATGAGTGCAAAAGTGCACAAAAATAGTAAGAGAATTTTTCAGAATCGTGTGAGAGTTGTATGTAAGTTGTGTTTTGTGATTATGAGTTTCAATGCCTTTATATAGGCTTTCCAATAGACAAAATGACTCTTTGAAAGGGTAGGAATTGATTTGAATGAAACCATGTCTTTTAGGTTGAAACTCATTCACTTTGAATTTGAAAATCTGATGCAACAACTCTCAGTAATCGATTACAATATTGAGTAATCAATTACCCAAATTTTTTGTCCAACAGTGAATTTAAAATTCACTTAGAGTAATCGGTTACTCAAATTTGAGTAATCAGTTACTCCAATTTAAATATTGTTGGATAACTGATTTGTTAGGTATCAGTGGTTACAATACACCTAGA
>NW_017727764.1:342125-353529 GCF_001865875.1 Lupinus angustifolius | reverse complement strand
ATGGAACGAATAACAGAGCTTACAAATTGTATATTAGAATAGCATCCAGTATAGCATATGAACAGAATGTATCAATTTGAATCCAATATACAAATTAATCGATTGAAAAACAGCAAAGAGAGAGAGAGAAAACAAATCCTGCAACGCGAATTTTTATCCTGGTTCGTTTGCTGTCCACTGCAAACTACATCCAGGCCTCCCGGCTGACTTGGGAGATTTCCTTCACTATAATCGAATCAATGTAATTTACAAACACATTATCCAATTACAACACTTAGCAAATGACAAGAAATCAAAGAAACTATTCAATGGTTTGACTCCCTTCCTACCGATAAAGAAAACGTTTCTTTCGGCGTAGCCCCAGCCAAAGAATCTCTCGTTCTTTCCTTTTCTTACACTCTAAGCTATGAAGAAACACTCAATCTCTAACGGTGATAAGATACCAAGAGATTCCCTTTACAACAATTACAAGAGTAAAATAAAGCTATTTCTAAGCTCAAATATAACAAGAAGGCTTTACTCTAATGCACATCTAACACAAACTCATGTGAAATGACAAGTATTAGTTATGAAAACAGAAGTTACAGAATCATAAAACTTCATGAAAAAGCATCAAAATATGCATGAACATGTGAGGGAAAACATGAGAGATTATAACATGAAATGCACTCAATCCTAAAGCAAGGAATCTCTCATTTCTAAACTCACTAATGCACTTAACAAATAGATGCAACAATTAACACGTAGAATGCTCTAACTCTCTAATAAATGCAACATGCAACTTATGAGATTAATTCTGAAAACGCAGTTTATAAAGAATCAGTCCAGAACCCTAGATAATCGATTAAATGCCTTCTTAATCGATTAACGGGACTAAAAATTATAACTGATTCTGTTTTTCAGTTTTTCAGTTCCAACAACTTAACAATCAGTTAGGTTAATCGATTAACGTAATGCCTTAATCGATTAACAACATTTAAAAACGTGTTCCAGTAGCAACCACTTTTCACAGCAGTTGGGTTAATCGATTAAAAGATTGGTTAATCGATTAACAGTAAATAAAATGTGTAATTTAAAATACAAAACATCAAATACAATATGCACTTAGATGATACATGTTTAACACTTAGTTTTATGCCTAGAATGCACATATACATGTATTTATGTAATGCATGAACATATTATGAATGACATATCTCATGGATGAAATGATTTAAAAGATATATGCATATGAGACATGTATTAGGTGCCCTAAGCCTTCGACTCAACTTAAACTAGAATCTAGTCTAAGCCTAGTACCAAAATAAAGACTTAAGCACGTTGATTTGTTGGTGATCTTCAAGCTCTGTTAGGCACAAGTTGTCCCCATCAAAACCATGACACTTAAGGAGAGCTTTCCAAAGTGTTCCTCTTGACATGCACACTTTCAACAACTACAAAGTCTTGGAAGATTAAGGGTAGACTTTGTGGGATTTCAGTGGTTATCATGATAGATTGTGGGGCATCACACAATTTCATTTCAAACGAATTGGTGGACCAGTTGTAGTTGAAGGTGGAGGATACTAAAGCCTATATAGTAGAGGTAGGTGATGGACACCAAATAGCTCTTGAAGCTTTAATCTTCTTGGTCTTCATAAGTAATCTTCCTTTTCTTCTTTTTGGTGATGTTGGTGTCTTCATCAAAAACTTGCCAAGGTCAGGAGCAAAGATCTTCTTCACAATCTCCCCCTTTTTACTTGTAACAAACCAAGATCTTTTGATAGTGTAGTTTTCTTGAGAGTAGCTACTTTGAGATATGTTAAAGTTTGACTTGAGTATGCTCCCCTATCTTTCCAACATAATATATAGCATACATACACTTATATAATCAAGATATATCAATATGATATCATATACTCATGTTTGGATCAAGATATAGATAAGCAAGTATTACAATACATAAATAAGATGTTTCAAACATATATCCAGGAATGGAACAATAAAGCACAAAACATCATAAAGTAACTTGTCCGGAAATTTGCAGCAATAACTTAAAAAAAATAAGCAGAATTAAAAATTTGTCCGAATTTTAAAAATAATACAACCAGAAAATCCTAACAACAGATATTCTTATACTCAGGCTCCAAATTGTCTTCATTAATATTCATGCTATCCATCCTAGAGGAGAGGCAATGAAGTTCATATTGGTTTTGTTGATTCTGAGAGTCTAGTGCATCCATCTGGTTAGTGATGTAGCCTCGGAGAGAAAACAACTCACCCATAATTATTTGGTTCGTAGGCATGGCAGTAGATGAGGACGATTGAACATGAAACTCAGACGGTTGAGGTTTAGGAGGGTTAGGAGCTTCAACAGCAGCAGTCCATTTATTGTTTATAGGTGCGGGTTCGAGGGTGTTGGGTGAAACCCATTTTGTGGATCACTTCCACATCAATTTGGCTTTCTCGAAGATTCAGAGGCATCTTTGTTTCACCATTTGTAGAAATATCGAAAGGCTGAAGAATGTTGGTTATGAAGATTGCATATGGCAAAGGACTTTGAGTACCTCTAACAGTCCACATTTGTCTCATTATCATTAGAGCCCAATTGATCGTGATGTTAAACTTTAAAGGATACATCAATTGGAGTTATATGTCACTTATTTGAGAATGATTTGAAATTTTTCGTAAGATGACATAACTCCTAAAATAATGAAGCAAACGATCCTCAAGCTTGAAATATCCAGCAGATAGGATATCTCGGTTTTTTACGGTCTCGCCAAAGCCCTGTTGCTTACTCATTTCTATTTCCCTTTTTGAAAGTCTACATAAAGTATGATAAAAATCCTTCCGATCATAATTATTCACACACAAGGCCGTAGCCCATTATGCTACCTTGAGAGGGTATGTTACATAACAATGAACTAAATGTTTTAAAATCCAAAACAATGTTATTTCCTTTGACATAGGAAGTAAGACAATTTTTCCTAAAGTTCAAGTTACAGTAAAATACACGCAGAAGTTCTGGATAAATTTCATTTGTCTCACAATAAAAATCAAAAAGGTTTTGTTGACGTAAAAGATAAGGGAAAAGAAAATCTTCAAACTCAAAATTTCCAACATTACCGGATTTTGGAGTGAAAATGATGCGTCCATGGAAGTGCTCCTCAAATATTTTACGTTGCTCATCATTTGCTAGAAGCCGCGTTAGGTGAAGAGGTTGGACTCCAAAGATTAAGTTCCTTGGTTCCTTTGAGTCACATTTGTGTGTTGCTTCTTTAATCAAGAAGAAGAAGCCATGGATTGAGGTTTTTGAGTTCTTAGGTTTTTGGATTTTGGAGATTTGAAGGTTTTTAATTTAGGCCACTAAACATGAAAATGATGGTTTAGAATTGTTTAGAAGTGAAAATGTGATATGAAAGCACACAAGAACCACTCAAAACGGATCAAAAATGAAGATTTTAGGGTTTGAAAGGGTTGAGCACGAGTTGATGAGGAAGATGAGTTTGAAAAAAGTTTAAAAATGTAGAAAAAATACATATATAACAGCACAGAGTAAACGGTTACTCACTTTGAGTAATCATTTACTCAATTAAAAATTTTAAAATTTTCAAACAGCAACATAGAGTAATCGGTTACTCATTTTGAGTAATCGGTTACTGAAACTAAATTTTTTAAAATTTTCAAACAACAACATAGAGTAATCGGTTATTCATTTTGAGTAATCGGTTACTGAAACACGTTGTTCAATCCTGTAATCGGTTACTCTCTAGTGTAATCGATTATTGACCCCAGAAAAAAAAAATTAAGCTATAAAATGATTTTAACCCAAAAATTGAAATTTTGAAACTTAAATAAACACATTTAAGTTCAAGTAGGCATTAAATAGATATAATGAAGCACACATATAATCATATATAAGCCTTTAAGATAAGGTTTAGTGAATATATCTGCTAATGGTTTATAAAGGTTCTTTTGCTAATGGTTTAGTGAATATATCTGCTAGTTGGTTGTGAGTATCAACAAATTCTACAGATACATCCTTCTTTTGGACATGGTCCCTAAGGAAGTGATGCCTTATATCAATGTGTTTGGTTCTATAATGCATAACATGATTCTTTGTGAGGTTTATAGCGCTTGTATTGTCACATTTAAAAGGAATACACCCTAAGTCTAAGCCATAATCTCGTAATTATTGTTTGAGCCACAACACTTGGGCACAACAACTACCTGCTGCTATATATTCAGCTTCAGCAGTGCTTAGGGCAACACATGCTTGTTTCTTGCAGCCCAAGAGACTAAAGCATTTCCCATAATATGGCAAGTACCACTTGTACATTTTCCTCTCGGATTTGCATCCAGCAAAATTTGAATCCGAATAACCAACCAAATCAAATATGCTTTCTTTTGGATACCACAACCTAACGTTAGATGTACCCTTAAGATATTTCATGATTCTCTTAATGGCAACTAAGTGTGATTCCTTTGGTTTAGATTGATAGCATGCACACATGCATACACTAAACATTATATCAGGTCTACTGACATTTAAATATAAAAGAGATCTAATCATACCTCAATACTTTGATATCTCGATGAATTTTCCTGCTTCATCTGTATCGATGTAAGTTCCAGATCCCATAGGAGTAGCTATTGGCTTGCATCCATCCATGTCAAATCTTTTTAGCAAATCTTCGCAGTATTTGGATTGACTTACGAAAATACCATTGTCAAGCTGTTTGATTTGTAATCCAAGGAAGTAATTTAACTTCCCCATCATAGACATTTTAAACTCTCCTTGCATCATTTTGCCAAATTCACTACACAAAACCTCATTAGTCGAACCAAAAATAATATCATCTACATAAATTTGAACAAGTAGAGTATGATGATTTATTCTTTTTATAAAGAGTGTAGTGTCGACCTTTCCTTTGTTGAAACCTTTTTCAAGTAGAAATTTAGTTAGACGATCATACCATGCACTTAGATAAATATAATAACAATGTTACCTATACCAAGGATTTTTTTTATGTTCTATGCATAGGTAACAAGGCCTTTATTGCTTGAATAAATGATAATTTTGAATCTCCTCGTGCTATTTGCTTTGAACAGCCGTTGTCATGATAATACATTTATGCTTATGGCTTTCAAGCACTCCTGCAAAACAAAATTAAAAATATTTTCTAGGTACCCAATGTGGTTTGGGTTATGCGGGGTTAGCACCTTTCTCAACCCAAACATTATCGCCAGTTGGAATACCAACTTTTCTAATATGACATGAATTAGGAGTATGGCCAATTTTATCACGGTAAGAACATGTGGGTAGATGTTCACACTTCCAAGATTTTATTTTAAAAATAGGATTAGTATGGACACTTTCTTTATGAAACATTATAGTGCTTTCCACGATTGTTTTTCCTAAGACATTCCCATTTTTAACCACACGACTATTTGTATAGCCAAGACCTCTACGGTCTGTTGAATGTCTTTGAACTTTTATGATCTTGTCTAAATTGGGATTGCTCTTGTTAAGTTTATTAAGTTCAAGACTTAATATTGAAACTTTAGTTTCAAGAGCAACACATTTTTGACATGAGGAAGAAGTGGGTTTTTCAATATCTTTCTTTAGAACTTTGTTATGGCTTTCCAAAATAAAAATTTCATTTTTCTGTTTTAGGAAAATTTTGGAAAGCTTAACATATTCTTGATGTAAATCATTGAAAGCATTTTGTAACTCATCATATGAAAAAGTATCATTTGGTTCAGAGTTACTAACCTCACATTCGTCATTTGAAATGTGTGAAGCCATCAATGAAATATGTGTTTGCTCCTTAATTCTGAGTTTTGCATTTGAACCATCAACTTTATCTTTTGATATAACATTTGTTCTTCTACGCTTCTTGTCCTTCTTTATTTTGAAAGTTTGATGCTTTTTTAGGGCTGGACAAGTACATTCAAGATGATTTGGTTTTCTACATATAGAGCATGTAGATTTTTGCTTTGATGTTGATGCTTCTCTATTTGTTGTAGACCTTTGTACTTCTTTGACTCCATGTATCCTTTCTAGAGTGTCCCAAATTTGTTTAAACATTTTACAACTTGACACTCTAAGGAATTCTTTTTCTTCTAGAGCCGACACAAGAATGTTTTTGGCTTTAAGGTCGTATTGCACTTTCTTCTTATCTTCAACTGTCCATGAACATTTTGGTTTTGGCTGTTTAACCCCATTAACAACCATGTATGGTATGAATGGACCTTTTTCTATTGAGTCCCATATATCTAAGTCTTGAGATTCTATGAAGATTCTCATTCTGATTTTCCAGAAATCATAGCACTCTCCAAAAAAGCTTGGAGGGCGATTGATGTTGGAACCTTCTTCTAGGAATGATATTGACACCATCTTTGATATATGATCAAATTCTCACCTTGGCAAGATTTTGATGAAGACACCAACATCACCAAAAAGAAGAAAAGGAAGATTACTTATGAAGACCAAGAAGATTAAAGCTTCAAGACAATTAGTCTAAGTCTAAATAAGTACTCCTATCCTATACTCTTTAATATACCAAAGTAGTAATGCTCAAAATATTTTAAAAGAAATTGAACATTTCAACTTTTAAATGAAAACATTTTTCAAAATACTGTGTAACAGGTTACTGAAATTTGAGTAACAGGTTACATGAGTGAGAATCAGTTATCCAACAATATTTAAATTGGAGTAACTGATTACTCAAATTTGAGTAACCGATTACTCTAAGTGAATTTTAAATTCACTGTTGGACAGAGAGTTTGAGGAACCGATTACTCAAGTAAGTAACCGATTACTCAATGTAATTTTTCAAAATGTCACGTTTGGGTAACTGATTACGCACTTGCTGTAATCGGTTACTAAGAGTTGTTACATCAGTTTTTCAGATTTGAAACTCAAGGGTTTTCATACCAAATGAAATGCCTTCATTCTAAACAATTCCTACTCTTTCATAAGGGCACAATGACTGATCAGAAAGCCTATTTAAAAGCCTTAGAACTAACAATGAAAACAACTCTTTGAACAACTCGTTTATAACTCTTTCAAACTTTTCTCACAAATTTCCTACACTTTTCTGAAATAGTTTTATGCATTTCTAGCAACTTAAATTTGGCTCGATTCATCTCAATCTCATAATTTCTAGCCTCTATATGCAAAAAAAAAAAAAGTTGGTGAAGGTATTATTGGGAATGAAATATTGAATATAACAAGAACCGAATTGGAGCAAGCGCACTTATATGTTTTACATAATGCCAACGAGGTTGAGCCATATGTTGAAACGCACATGGAGATGCTAAGGAAATGTTACCCAAGTAAGAAATAAAATTGGATTTTTCAAACTCAATTATTCATGAAAAACTTTTTCATCAAGCAAAATTTGCCAACTCATCTTTACTCAAAAACTTTTTCTCTAAACGTTTCAAGTTTTCTCTTTACCTTCATCATGTAAGTTTTCCTTCTTAGTTACTTTCCTTTGTATATTTCTTTTATTGTTATTCAATCTTCTTCAAATAAAATGTGTAAGAGGTTTTATTCATGAAAAACCTATACACTCATGCACATTTTTATGTTTTAACTCTTTTGGAGTTTTTCTTGTGTATTGTGGACTTTTCGTAGGAATTTCCGAAGTTCATCAAGGAGGGGAAAGGAAGTCACAAGGGATAACAATAACTCCAAATTTGTCTCCAATGATGCTAAGGAAAAATTCAAGGAAATTACACTCAAGAATGTTATAACTTTAGAAAAAATTATCAACTTGAGTGATGATGACTTTGGAGGCTTTCTTTTCATCATAGAAAAGTATGGATGGTAAAAAATTGCTCAACCAAAGAAAATGTTTTCTTTGGATGTGGTCAAACAATTTTTTGCCTACTCAATCACATCAAGTGAGGCAAGGAGAAACCGCTATACTTAGGTAAATGGGACTCAAGTTTTCTACAACAAGCAAGTAATCAATGAATATTTGGGTAACCCATGGAATCCACCAAGTGAAGGACATGCCTTATGTGATTTCCAAACAAAGCTCAATGCATTCTACTTGGGTGAAGAAGAAAGTCATGAAGAAGAATATGTTAGAAAAAGTCTATGTTTGGAGGACTTGGAGCTCAACATGTTTGGGCCTATTTTCAAATGTTGCATAACACAACAAACCCAAATGTGGGAAAGCTTCATACTCTCCAACATATGGCCTTCCTTACATGTTTCGGACATCCCTCTTCCTAAAGCAAAGCTAATTAGCTCCATCTATGATGAAGATTTCGTAGATATTGCTGTAGTAATCTCAGATGCTATTTGGGATTGCATTTACAAATGTATCCCTGCAATTATTCTTCCATCTTTTATCACTGACTTGTGAAAATTTCAAAATGTGCCTGGACCCTACAACGAAATGATGGCTCTCAAATCCGAGATAAACCATGCTTAGGTCACCAAAAATTGCAAAGAGAAAACCCTTTCCCAAGCTCAAACCGAGATTAGAAAGAAGTTTGTTGACTTAAACTCAAAGAAACCAAGTGAATATGGGAGGATCATGAGTTCTAAGGTAGATGCCATAAAAAAGGAACAACAAATGCAAAATTTGCAACAAAAGGCATGCTACGCTGGGCTTAAGGGCATCTACAATAGTTTACATAGTATTTTTGGGAAGAAACAAAATTTCAAGGGAGGATCCTATGAAGAATTTGTAGCAATGACTAACTGGCCCGATGGGAGGTCCCAAGACACAAGCGAAGAGGAAGAAAAGGATGATGATGAAGAATAAAAAAAAGCTTTTCCGGTTGTTTCTTTTCCCTAAAACAATTTCAAAATTCATATTATGTTGCATTTCTTTATGTTATTTCTCATTATGTTTTAAACTTATGTTATGAGCAAATTAAAATTAATAGAGTGTCTTATGTTAGTCATTTTTATTTTATATTTTTATTTTTAGAAAAAAACTAAACAAATTTTTAAATCACATCAAGTAAATCCCAAAAATTTTATGGCTTGTCTAGATTATGTAAATATGTAAAAAGTAAATTTGTTTGTTCAAAAACTCAAAAAAAAGTTCAAAACTGAAAACAAAATGGCCAAAACAAAAATTTTAAAACATGATCACGTGATTAAGAAATATTAAACATACTTTAAATTAAGCTTTGATTGAGCCAAATGAGATATATGCTAAACCCTTGTGAAAAAAGTTACATAAGTTCATAACTTGAAAATTTTTGCAAATTGAAAAATTCAATTTTATGTAATAAGATCTTTGCAAACATTTTTTTATTAAAAAGTGTGAATCCAAACCAAGTGAGGGAGTGAGCCAAAGACATGAGCGAGAATCAACATTTGATTTGTATAATTAAACTTGTTTAAATCTTTAAATATCTTAATTGCATAAAAATGATAAGAAATGATCATGGCATGTTCTTTGATTAGTTGAACCAAAGGCCAAAAAGTCCAAACCAAGTTAGGAACATCCTTTGTAAGCCCCTTTGAGCCAAAAAAATGAAATATTTTTTTTCAAACTTTCCCATAAAATCGAATTGAGAAAAAATGTTCTAAGAGAGCATTAAATTTTAAAAGATTAGTTTGAAAGAATCAAGTTGGGGGAAAAATTGGTGGACTTTGCTTCTTAAAAGAAAAAGAAAAACTCAATCTTCAAAAAAATGAAAAAAGAAACAAAAAGAGATTGAGAAAAATAGAAGTCAAGGTTCAAAAAAGTAAAAGACGTTGGAAAACAATAATGGAAAAAAGAAGAGTAAAGTATTCCATTGAAATTTTTTCAAAAATGCTCTCTTTTTAAGACTTAGCCTTGAAAATCTAGAAAAACCATTATCCAAACCAAGCTTCATTACAACCAAAATGAAGACCTTAGTGATCTTTAATTAATTATGCAATTTAAGAGAATAAGTGAGATGAAAAACAAGTTCAAATTACTACAAACAAATGCTTGAAAAATTGAGTGAAACACTTCTCCTCCAAAAGTTCTAACTTTGAACTTGTGCGCAAAAGAAACACTATTTGGTTAGAAAAATATTTGCTTAGGTAAATTGTTACACATTTTTTATAAGCAAAAGCATTGATTTCTTGTTTGAAGCATTATGTGTCTAGCATTATGTGTCAAATTCACAAATCATTAAAAATCTCATTGAAATTTATTTTTGACATGCTTATACATTTGAAATCATGTTGATCATCATTATTATTTTTAGTCCAATTGATTTTTGGATGATTTTCACCTTTTGTTTGAGGACAAACAAAGTTTTAAGTTGGGGGAGTTTGATAAGTGCCAAACATACCTAAATTTCATACACTTTTATACCACTTATCTTAAGCATAATTGGAAAAAAAAAACCAACTTAAAACAATACTTTTTGTATAAAATATCACAATCTTGTATATTTGTATGTGTATTTCTTTTTTATGTATTTTGTAGGATTTAGAATGAAGAAAAGAAAAGACAAAAGACTGATGGTCAAAGAGCAAAAAAGTAAAAAAAAATCAAGGTGCACAACCAGGCAGCTAAGCATGGACCAAGCCCCGCTGAGCTGACCTGGACACCAGCCTGACCTGGACCAAGCTGCTCAAGCAAGCAGCTGAGAGGACCTGCTTGGCCGCTCAGCCTAGTCCTGGCACGGTCAGACCTCAGCTTGACACGGTCAGACACAAGCTTGGCACATGCCCAAGCTGCTAGACAAGAAGCTTAGCGGTCCGACCAAGTAGCTTAGCGGAAAACCAAACTCCTGACTAGGCCACGTCCCAGTCAGCACGGTCAAAACTGCTGAACAAGCAGCTTAGCGGTGAAACATGTGTGCTGAGCGATGTCCACCCAGACTTGACTTAACCATCAAGCAAACCATGAAGTCACCCATGACCTCACCTCAAGTAGCCCACCATAGGCTTTTTTAGAAGTAGCTCACAATAGCTGGTTTCATAGCTCACAACTAGCTTTGATGAGTCAAGCATAAGGAGGTGACTAAGCTACTTGATCAAGGGACCAAACCCTTGCCGAAGGGTTTGGTCAGCTGCTTAGCGGTCCAGCCAAGCAACTCAGCGGTCTAGAAAGAAACTCTATAAATAGGGACCAATTCATTCGAGTAAAAAAGGCCAACAACACTTGAAATTAACAAGTCTCTCACTAGAAACTCTTTCTGAAGTTCTCTCTTCATTTCTTCGTTTTTTAGAGCTTTATTTCAAAGTAAGTTTGTAATTTTAGTTTAGAATTCAAGACGAGAAAAGGAGAAGGCAAATGAGATGCAAAAATCAATTTTGTACTCTCATTTGGAAATCAAAAGCATCTAATCCTTGGATGGATGGCTCTTGCTCCTAACAATTTCTTTTGAATATGGTTATGTATTTCTAGTTCTTCTTATATTCTAAAAGATTTGAATTTTAATCATTCAAGTTGGTGCTTTGATTAAT
>NW_017727764.1:331371-342025 GCF_001865875.1 Lupinus angustifolius | reverse complement strand
TGTAATAAGGGATTGCTTCGATACCATTGTACCGGCGTTAGAATTTATTCTAACAAAGCCGAGATGGGGCAAAGAAGGAATAACTCATTCACATGATTATTAAGAATTAAGTTGTAACTGGAATATTCTTGAAACCATTATACCAGCGTTGGAATTTATTTCAACAAAGTCGAGATGGTGAACAAAGAATAAAAACCGAGTTCTCTTACTTAATCAAATAAAAAGAACACACCGAAAATGAGAGTAATTACCTCTCAACAAATTGGCGCTGTTGTCGGGGAACGATTTGTTGAGAGGGGAAAAGCTCCTCAAATTTATCTTTCAACAGATTTCCAATGAGCATAATCGATGTTTCATTTAGTGACTAAAAAATCACATTGATGAGAAGTTGAATATAAATTCACATTCGGTTTCCGAAAGATTGAAATAGTTAGCCAATGATCCAAGCCTTCATGTCTTATCCTACATTGGTTACCTAATTAATGGGTTTACATTTTATACAAAAAACAAGATGATCAAAGTAAAATGCAAAATAGTGGTGTGACTCTTGTTGCTCGAACTTTACACATCTCAAGTGCAAAAGATAGAAACCGAATATATGCGAACATGTCATACTTTGGGTTTCCGAAAGATTGAAATGGTTAGCCAATGGTCCAAGCATTCGTGTCTTATCCTGCATTGGTTGCCTGATTAATGGGTTCACATTTTATACAAAAAACAAGATGATCAACGTCAAATGCAAAATAGTGGTGTGACTCTTGTTGCTCGAACTTTACACATCTCAAGTGCAAAAGATAGAAACCGAATATATGCGAACATGTCATACTTTGGAGTGATTGAACGCATATGGGAATTGGATTACACAATGTGTCGGATGCTGGTTTTTTATTGTATGTGGGTTGATAACAATAATGGCTTCCGAGTTTATGAGTTAGGGTTCATGCAAGTGAATCTTAATAGGCCAGGATATAAAAATGAGTTGTTTATTCTAGCATCACAAGCTCAACAAGTATTCTATGTTAGTGACCCAGCTGATATAAAATGGTCAATTTTTCTTTTAACTAAAAAAATAATCGTCAATAATATTTATGACAAAGAATATGAAGATATTGATGAAGATGATCCTTTTTTGGGACATATCAGTCACGTGAGAGCGAACCAACTACGGATGATGATTAATATAAAAGTGAGATGATCACGATGAAGGGATTGGGTAAATCAATATGCTCCTCCAAACAAGGATGACCCTACAAGACAAAAACAATGAAAGAAAAGGTAGATGCAAGTAGTCTTTGTATAATTATAGCTTAATTTTGATTGTTTGTAATTTGTATAATATTGTTTCTTTGTAATTTGTGTAATTTTTTATATTTGTAATTATGTATTCTCTCAAAACATAATTGACATGATATTCATTGTTTGTATTTTATATTTTGTATTGTATTGATGTTTAATAAAACAAACTTTGGGCATGTATTAATGTGTCTGTGTTGTTAAGAATGTATAAATGTTTGTTCTATTGAGAATGTTTGTTTTGCTAATAAATGTATATGCAGGTATTAATTTATACAAATCAACAGTGAATTCTTGGGGAAGCCATGGCATGCGCTGTTGTAAAGGATAACTACAATAACGTTTTTATAGAAAGCATTGTTGTACATTATTAATACAACATCGTTATTGTGTGATGCATTATTGTATTAAAGTGTTGTTTGAGAAAATTTATGAATAATACATCGGCGCTTTTCTGTTATTGCGCTATTAAATATATGAACTTTAACAGCGCAATAATAAGCGCTGTTAATAAGACCTATAAATGCGATGTTTATGTAAGACCTATATGACAACACTTTTTGGATGATGTGTTGTGGTATTGATGCACTATAGGACAACGCTTTTGTGTGTTGCGTTGTGGTATATAATCCAGACAATAATGTTTGTGAAGCGCTGTTAATGATGACCATATACTACTACGGTCAAACAGAAAGCGCTTGAAAGTGCTGTTATACATCTAAAATAAGTGATGTTATACATCTAAAATAAGTGTTGTTGAACGACAACTCTGGCGTAGTGTGAACTTATCTCTATAATTAGTTAATATAATCACATGTGGAATTAAAAAGTATTAATTAATTAAAAAAAGTTAAACAAATATAAATTCATATTTTTATATTATTTATTGGAATTTGATTAGTTTGAAACATAAAGATATAACTCTTTGGAATGATGATCCTCGTTCTTTCCTTTGGAACAAAGAAATTATTAAACTTTTATAACTTTAACAATATTATTGTTTATTCTATTATACCCTTCTTAATTTCTATGATAAATAAATAATTAGATGTGTATTATTACATAGTATATTATTAAGATTAGTATAGTTCATGTGACCGGTCCGATCTAAATCTAGTTTGGATGCTTATTGTAGTGAAATTGGAAGAACTGAAGGAATATAAGATGGGACATTCCAAATCCAAGAATAGGTCTGAATGAAATAAACAAATAGATGTGCTTATTCCTCTTTCTCACTTTCTCTCAATGTTGAGTTGCAGATTCAAGATGGTATTAAAGCAATTTTTACTCTGATTCGTCTCTGCCAATTTTTCCTACTTCTTTATCCTCGACCGTCTCCTCCAACCATCAAGCTTTGTTCTCCTGGATTATCTTCTCCTATCTCATAGAAACTGCCTTTGTCATGTCTCAACTCATTACGAGTCAGAATGATTATAGCGATTACAACACCATTCCCTCGAATCCCTTCTTTCTGCATTCAACCGAAAATCCCACATTGGTTCTTGTTAGTCCCCTTCTCAATGGGAAGAATTACTACTCATGGGCACACAGAATGAATCTTGCCATAGAATCCAAGAACAAGATACAATTTATAGATGGAAGTCTCCCGAAATCACCAGTTGATGATATTCTCTATAGACCAAGGATAAGGTGCAACACCGTGGAGCTATCATGGTTGCAACACTCTGTCCAGGAATCCATAGTTAAGTCTATCCTTTGGGTGCATTCAACAACCCAAGTTAGGAAAGATTTGCGAGAAATGTTTTCTCAAGGTAACATATTTAAGATAGCAGAACTACAAGAAGAATTTTATAGGCAACATCAAGGTAAATGTGTTGTCTACACTTAATTACAAACCATTTGGGAGGAAATTGAGACTTTTAGACCAATTGGAACATGTAAATGTGCTGTCTATAGAGAGCAAGATTATGTTATTAGATTTCCAAAGGGATTGAATGAGAAATATGCTCAAGTAAGATCACAGATTATGCTCTTAGAACATCTTCCATCAATGAGCAAGGTATTCTCTATGGTCATTCAACATGTAAGGCAATTTGAACATCCTTCAAATCCTAAGCTAGAACCAAAAAATTTGTCTGTCAATAGCAAAAGACCAACCAATACAGAGGCACAAATGCAAATCCTAATTCCTCTAGTTTTAGAAGAAGAGGCAGTTCTCCTTCTAGAGGAAGAAATGGCAGATTCACTAGAACTGGTAGAGGCCAAGGAAACAAGTTTTGCACCTTTTTGAAAGGACCAACCATACTATTGATACATGCATCCTCAAGCATGGGTATCCCCCAGGATACCAGTCCTCAAGACCCAACAGAATGGCAAATAACATTACAAGATTTGCTCTTGACAATCTAGATTCAACATTCATACTTGATGCAAAAGCAGACCCTCAAGACTTAGATGAAAATCAACATAGTGATCAAACTTTCACAAAGGAACAATTCAGGGACTTATTAAACGTCATACATCAATCCAAGAATACTTCTGCTCATACTGCTAACTCTATTGTCAACACCACCTTACTTGCACCATGTTCCAGTAATTTGTCCTTGCAATGGCTTTTGGATACTGGTGCTACTGACCATATTACCTTTGACTCAAGGAACTTTACAAGCAAACAAATTATTTCTCCAATGCTTATCACACTCCCAAATGGCAATAAAGTCTCTACTTCCATTGCAGGATCTGTTAGACTTACTTCTACCATATTATTATCTAATGTGTTACTTGTACCAGAATTTCATGTCAATTTAGTTTATGTTAACAAATTAATACATGATTCACAATGTCACTTGATATTTTCTCAATAGTCTTGCATTATCTTGTAGAACAATTCCAAGCAGATAATTGATTCAGCTAGGACAAGTGATAAGTACCAAACATACCTATATTTCATACACTTTTATGGCACTTATCTTAAGCATAATTGAGAAAAACCATCTTAAAACAATACTTTTTGGATAAAATATCACAATCTTGTATATTTATGTTTGTATTTCTTTTTTATGTGTTTTGTAGGATTTAGCAAGAAAAAGAAAAGAGAATAAAGACTCATGGTCCAAGTAGAAAAAGAAGTCAAACTCAAGGTGCTCAAGCAGGCAGTTCAGCGGATCTGCTTGACCTGACACCAGCCTGGCTCAGTCAAACCAACCTGGCATAGACCAAGTTGCTCAAGCAGGCAGTTGAGCGGACCTGCTTGACCGCTCAGCCTAGCACCAGACAAAACCTGACACAGTTCTATAAATAGGAAGGCATTCCCTTCATTCAAGGAAGTCATAGATCATCATCCATATAGATCTTCTTCCCAAATCTTCTTCCCTGAAACATAATTCTCTCTTCTTGTTCTTAGTTCATAGAAGTTCTTTTTAGGTAAGTTTTATAATTTTTTAGTTTATAATTCAATAGGAGAAAGGAGAAGGCAAATGAGATGCAAAAATCCATTTTCTAATCTCATTTGGAACCTAAAGCATCCAATCCTTGGATGGATGGCTCATGCTCCTAACAATGTCATTTGAATGTTGTTCATGTATTTCTTCTTCTTCTTTTATTCTAAATTTGAATTTTAATCATTCAAGTTCGTGCTTTGGTTAATTCTATTTGTTTGAGAAGTTTTTAATTCTCTTTTTAGATTGATCACCTAAAAACCGATTTCAAGTCATGAAAAATTACTTGTCTCAAACACTTAACAAATAAATTAAGAAGTAGATGTACTACTTAGTTTATTTGCCAAGTTAAGCATGCTTTTCTTAAGATCTTATATTCATTACTACTTCAATATTAGAGTAGCCAAGATTAGGGTGTGACAACCTAGTCTCTTTGTGGACGTAATATTGTTTAGTAATAAATATAAATGATCATTATTCTCCCATTTTAGGACATACACTAAAAGGAGGATTTCAGACCTTGGTGTTTGGAGTTAATCAAAGTAAAACATAAGAACTTGTCTAAGTAGTTCAAATACATAAGAAGTTGAGAAATACTTTCATCATTCAAAATGATCTTGTCTCCTCAAGAATTTGTTAATACTTAGTTTATGTTTCTTGTTAAATGTTTATATCAAAATCAAATCAAAACCAAAATATGGTTACTCATTATTTGTGCATTGACATATTCATATAATTCATTCTAATAGGCTATTCCTTGTGGTTCGACATAACCCTATACTATACTATACTATAATTGAATCTTGAAAGATGTGTAAATTTTAAAATAGTAAAGTGTTATCAATAAATTATTTGTTGAAACACCTTTTAATATTCAAAAGTGATGAAAATAACTTACTAACTTTTATTTATTTTTATTTACATTCCGCAATTTAGTTATTCTTTAGTACAAACCTTCCGTAAGGAAGAAGTTTGGTCTGTTAATAAAAGGAACCTGAAAGGGAGTAAATAAATAAAGGACACTTAACTTTATTATTCTTTTGTTCTTTATTTATTTATTTGTTTCTAACAACTAACTATTCATCACTTTTGTACATTAGAATATCATTAAACCGGTGTTGGAATTTATTCCACAAAACCGAGATGGTATTCAAATGTACTTATTAATTATGTAATAAGGGATTGCTTCGATACCATTATACCGGCGTTAGAATTTATTCTAACAATGCCGAAATGGGGGAAAGAAGGAATAACTTTTTCACATGATTATTATAAGTAAGTTGTAACTAGAATATTCTTGAAACCATTATATCGGCGTTGGAATTTATTTCAACAAAGCTGAGATGGCGACAAAGAATAAAATCGAGTTCACTTACTTAACCAAATAAAAGAAAACACACCGAAGAGAAAAAAATATTTCAACAAATTGGCGTCGTTGTCGGGGACAATTTGTTGAGAGGGGAAAACCTCTCAAATAAATCTTTCAACAACAAGGCAAGGGTTATTTGTCATTAATCTAGAAAAACCTATTGGATGTACTTCCAATAGTCTTAGTTTTCAAAGTTTTAATGCTAATACTTGTAGTAACACACTATGGCATATGTACCTTGGACATGTTTCACAACATATTTTGCATATTCTAGCTACTCATTTTTCCTTTATGCCCAAACAACATGATAAGACTTTACCCTGTGATGTTTGTCATTTTGCTAGACATAAGAAACCGCCTTTTTTTATTAGTACTACTTGCTCCTCCAAGATTTTTGATTTACTTGATGTTGATATATGGGGTCCATATTTTGTTCCTTCTGTTTATGGCCATAAGTACTTCCTAACTTTAGTTGATGATTATAGTCGCTTTACTTGGGTCATTTCCATGAAAACTAAGGCTGAAATTAGACAAAACATAATTAATTTCTTGTCCTATATAGAAACTCAATTCAACACCAAGTTAAAGAGCCTGGGGAGTGATAATGGTGTTGAATTCCTCATGCATGATTTCCTTTGTTCAAAAGGAATTCTCCACCAAAGAAGTTGTGTGGAAACTCCACAACAAAATGGCCTTATTGAAAGAAAGCACCAACACATTCTAAATGTGTCAATGGCTCTACATTTTCAATCAAACCTGACATCAACCCTTTGGAATTTTGTTGTCATGCACTATGTCTACTTAATTAACAAACTACCTACACCACTCCTTAAAAACAATAGTCCATATCCAATGTTGTTTAGTAAACTGTCTTCCCTTGATCACCTCAAAATTTTTGGGTCTTTAGCTTTTGCTAACACTAGTCGTTTGTCCACCTATAATAATTGTTCTGATTCTTATAAGAGTTTGTGCTTAGCTGTCACTACCTCTACTGAGCCATCAAATTACAAGCAAGCATCCCAGATTCCATGTTGGCAAGAAGCCATGAACAAAGAACTACATGCTTTAGACCAAAACAACACATGGTCCCTTGTTCCCCTTCTTGAAGATAAGTACCCAATTGGCTACAAATGGGTTTATAAGGTAAAATACCATACAGATGGTACCCTAGAAAGATATAAAGCCAGGTTAGTGGTAAAAGGATACAATCAACTTGAAGGAGTTGATTTCTTTGAAACTTTTTCTAGTGTTGTTAAAATAACTATTGTAAGGGTTATATTAGCTATTGCTGCAGCAAAATCCTATTTTCTTGAACAGTGTGACATCAATAATTCTTTTTTACATGGAGACTTACATGAAGAGGTATATATGACACCTCCCCCTAGTCTTCTATCTTCCAACTCCAAACTGGTTTGTTTGTTGCACAAATCCCTTTTTGGCCTTAAATAGACCAGTAGAGAATGACATACTATTCTCTCCTCTACTCTTATTTCTCTTGGTTTTTTATATTCACTAGCTGGTCAAGCTTTGTTTACACAACTTACTTCCACTTCTTTCACTGTTATATTAGTATATGTAGATGATTTAGTTCTTGTAGGGGACAGTATCCAAGTCATCAATCATATCAAGGCCATTCTACACAAATAATTCGAAATCAAAGATTTAGGACCCTTTAGATACTTCTTAGGCCTTGAAATAGCTCGATCATCCAATGGAATTAGTTGCTCATAGTTTGAAGTTGTGAAGTGGATGTTTGTAGTTGATGATGAATGTATGTTGTGGATGATTGGGTATTGGTATGGAGTGTAAGGTGTTCACGGTTTTGATGATGGATTGTAGGTTGGTGTGTTTGTAAGTGTTTAAGAATATGGAAGGGGAATTGGAATGGATCGGCACCACAAACAATAGAATGTTTGATAAGCCTTGTGAAGTTCGCCACAAGAGAATGATACTCTTGATAAGAACAAGGGTTCTTGACTTAGTCAAGGAGCTAAGAGAAAACTCACTAACAATGGTTATTCAAAATAAAATTCAATCTACTTTATTCATTGGTGCATTCGGTTCATATATAGAGAAAAGAAAGTATGCTAAATTGCCATAATCAACAGGAATGAAATGATAAATTAATCATATCTAATCTCAAATCTAATCTTCATGTGTTGGCTGAATGGTGATGGTATATTTGATTTGAGATTGCCTTGATGAATGGTTGAAATAATCTCTTCCTTTATCTTCATGTTGATGATATAATTTTATCCTCCTTTTGATTGAGTTTAGGTTGCTCTTTTGGTGCTTGATTGAAAATTAGATTAGGAGATTCTTATCTTGTGAAGATTAGGTTCTCCTTAAGTATAGCTGTGTGGAGTTGGTCTCCCTTGTTTCTAACCGTGTGGTTTTTTTTGGCTCCTTGATTCCCTCCAAGCTTTCATCAATATACTCTATCTCCTTGTTCTATCTCTAATGTGTAGTCGTGCCTCCCTTCCTACAAGACATAAACCTTAATTAAAAACTAGTGTAATAAAATAACATCAATTTAAAGACATGATAAATAAAAGTCCTAATCCAGTGTGGGTTTAAGACAACTTTCCACTTATTTATGGTCCTAATTACTAATGTAAGAACTAAAGAGATCAAGGTGGATCCTCCCTTAGGTTGTGGCCTTCCTTGAGCTCTTCATTAAGACTTATGCAAATTAAAGCCTTCTCTTCATGCTTGGTCCCATTTGCCCTTGTTTCCATGATGGAGAATATGAGTTGTTGAAGTCCTTCTTGGGCCTTTTTGGTCTTAGCTCTAGTCATAGGTCCTCCTAAGCCATGTAAAGGATCTTCAATGATGTTATGTCCCAATGGGTTTACATCACATCCTCCTACAGAAGATTAGTAAGTCGACTATTATACCTCACTCTCTCAAGACCTGACCTCTCATACTTTGTACAACAGTTGAACTTAAACATGGATAAACCTGCTGACACTCACTACAAAGCAGCCACCAGAGTTTTGCACTATATCAAATCTTCACCAGGTCAAGGCCTTTTCTTCTCCTCTACCTCTACTCGAAAGATGTCTGCTTTCTCATATTCTGATTGGGCATGCTGCCTTGATAGTCAAAAATCTATCACTGTATTTTGTGTCTTCTTAGGGGATTCCATTGTGTCTTGAAAGACCAAGAAATAGAATATTGTGAGTCGTTCTTCCTCAAAAGCATAATATAGGGCCTTGGCAAGTTTGGTTTGTGAAATTCAATGGCTAAACTACTTATTTGATGATTTGCATATTCCTATAAAACAACCCACATCTATTTACTGTGATAATAGATTAGCCATATACTTAGCTCACAATCCTGTTTTCCATGAACGTACAAAGCATACCGAGATCGATTTCCATGTAGTTCGTGATAAAATTCAGAAAGGCATCGTCCATCTTCTCCATATCTCTACAAGAGAAGAACAGTTAGCTGATTCGTTTACTAAACATCTTCCCATCAAGTCTTTCCAACAGTTTGTTTCCAAGTTGGGCCTCCTGGATGTGCATCGTCCCACTTGAGAGGGGGGTGGTAGAATAACACCTTGTAATGTTCATCATCAAGCTTCAAAGCATCATCAAGCTTCTTGTCTTCTCCTTCCTCTATTCCATCGGGTTCTCTTAGTTTTTAGTTTGATTAGCTTTATTATTGTTTATGAAAGTGTGCATGTCAAGAGGAGCACTTTGGAAAGCTTGCCCACTATGTGTTTTGATGAGGACAATTTGTGTTTCATAAGAGCTTGAAGGTCATCAATAAATCAACATGCTTAAGCCTCAAGATTGGTATTAGACTTAGACTAGTAATTAGTTTAGGTTGAGTCTACGGCTCAGGTAAACTCAATACATGTCTCATATACATAATACATTAAATCATTTTCTTTTGAGATATGGCATTCATAATATGTTCATGCATCATATATATACATGTTATATGTGCATCCTAGGCATAAATTTAGTGTTGAACATGTATAAGTGAAGTGCATAACGTATTTGAGTATTGCAATTTAAAAATATATAGAAATATGCAGTTAATCAATTAAGGTGAGTTTTAATCGACTAACATAAGTTTTTGAAAAGCAGTTGGAACAGAAAACTTGGAAAACCGAATCAGTTACAATTTTGTATCTCGTTTATCGATTAACCAAGAATTTAATCGATTAACTAGGTGGTTTCTTTATAAGCTGCGTTTTCAGAACTCAAGCTCATTCTTGTGTGTTAGATTTTAAGAGAGTTAGAGCATATTTTCGTGTTAATTGCTGCATCTACATGAAATTGCATTTGTGCGATTAGAGAAGAAAGAACTCTATGCTTTAGGATTGAGAGACATTACATGTTTAGTTTCTCATCATTTCATCTCATATGTTCATGCATTTCTTGATGTTTTTGGAAAGATTTCATATTCTGTAAAATTTGTTTTGAACTCATGCATTATCATTTTATATGAGACATGTGTTAGAGTAAAAGAGTAAGGTGTTAATTGTTTTTAATTTGAGCATTGTAAATGCTTTAGATTACTCTATATTCTTGTTGTAAAAGGATTGGGTTATTGGGAATCTCTAGGTGTCTTACCACCA
>NW_017727764.1:329920-331271 GCF_001865875.1 Lupinus angustifolius | reverse complement strand
CCTTGCATGAAAAGAAAATAATTGAAATGCAAAAGGAATTAGATGAACTTAAACTTGAAAATGAAACATTTGATCTTATCTATGCATGTGCCTCATGTGATTGCTCTACTTATAAATTATGTCAACCCTCTATATGTGATACTTGTGAGAGTTTAAATGCTGAAAATTCTATTTTGAAACAAAAACTTTCAAAGCTCACATATAGTCAAGATAACCTTAACACATTGCTTGCTAATACAAGAAACGTTGGTAACCCATCTGGAATTGGATATAAAACTGAGTCTAAGAAAAGACCATGTAGAAATCCAGTAGTTCATATGCATAATAAGCCAAATAATAACATGCCTACTTGTTTCTATTGTGGTACACATGGTCACACATGCACTACATGCTTTATTAGAAAATTTGGTGTGTTTGGTGTGTCAAGTGGCAAATATGTTTGGGTAAAGAAAGGGTAAGATCCCTTAGTTACTAACAAGAAGGGACCCAAAATAACTTGGGTACCCGAAAGAGATAAGTAAATTGTGTTTGCAGGTGTGCCAAAGGACATTTGAGCGTCAAAATGAGCTTCTATATTATGCTACCTGTAACGCCCCGAAAAATACTCTTTATTTATTACGCGGAAAAGTGAGTAATTTTTTTTTTTTTGAATTGGTATTATAGAATTGTTTCCTTTTAAATCCTTTCTTTTTCGGGATCACTTTAAGTAACATATAACGCGGAAATCAAAACCGGTTACCTAACGGTAACTGAAATGATACAACATTTCCTGAATATACATCTTCATAGATATAAAAGATCATAAGTACTTAATATACATATCCAACAAGAAATGGCGGAACTATTAATCATCGCCAAAAGACACTAAACAAAGACATGAACAAACTGAAGTCGTCAGTGTTTCAAAAGTCACAAAATGATAAGCAACTCCAAGTGGCTAACTCCAAAGCTAGGGTACTGCCTCTCCTCAATTCTGCATGCCCCCTCCTGGAACATCACGGACGGGTATCTCCAAATCCGAGCAAAGCTGTCTATCTGACGAGCACACGTCCGAAAAGCAAGCAATAGAAAAGAAGAGAAATAGAGAGAGTAAGACATCTAATGAATATAATTCATTGACGGCGTGGACTTACTCAGAATATTACACTCAGATATGAAAAGCAGTTCATATATATATAATATATCACATTATAACTCATCAGTTGTTCTCGTAAACAATTATCCAATCCACATGAGTAATATAACCAAACTCATCAATTGTTCTCATAAACAATTATCTAATCAACCTATGTAATGTAAACAACACTTATTCCCAAACAATATCATAATTCACCATTTATCAATATATAAT
>NW_017727764.1:314136-329820 GCF_001865875.1 Lupinus angustifolius | reverse complement strand
TTAACCGCAGTTAGATGATTAAATCTTTTAATCAGTATTTACCATGCTCGGCCGACCTTAAGTCATCTACCTCAGGAGTGCTTCTTGTGGGTCCCGATCTTACGTTAACACGTAATATAAAGGAAATACATCCCACCACTACGACCATCGCTGAATACCCTGGAAGATCCCAGACCAAGCCTCTTATGGTCAGCCGATCTCGCTCCGTGGTATCCTGGGTTCCTTTCTGGGCAGTGCCCTAATTCACATCATAACTCAAAGGGTAACGTCCCTACCACTACGACTATCGCTGAATCACGCTGGACGGTCCCAAACCAAGCCACTTACGATCAGACGATCTCGCTCCGTGGTATCACGTATCCTTTTCTGGGCATCGCCCTAAATCATACATCCTTCTCGGAATACTTTCTTTAAAATTAATTACCGAGTTTGACTATATAATTCCAACACCTTGAATACTTGACTTTTAAATTCAATTACGGTGTTATACCAAGCAGTTTATATCACATACCCATACTAGGATTATTACATACTCCACCAATCAATCCAAATAGTCAAACGCAATTACTGTCTCTCGCCCAAGCGAGGACCGTTCACTCAAGCGAAAATTCAATCTTTCCACAGAATACCAATTTGCCCTTTTCGACAACCGACACACATTTAAACATGGTTTTTCAAACACCTGCACACAGAAAAGTTCTCAACAACATTCATATACAATATTCAACATATTTCATCAACAATCATATATATTCAAAAGCATTCAAACATAACAATCTTGGGTTTCTTAAAAATCCAAGTTAACCCTCAAAACCTTTGAGATGGTTTTGAAGATCCGGGTGTCATATTCGGACACCACTATGTCACGATGTGTTCTCTCTCACATACATTATTCGATTCATTTCCTCAACAATCATATATCTTTACAAACATTCAAACATAAAAATATTGGGTTTCTTAAAACTCAAGTTAACTCCAAAACCTTTGAGATGGTTTAGGAGATCCGGGTGTCATATTCGGACACCACTATGTCACGATGTGTTCTCTCTCACCTTAATGAAGCGTGCTTTAACTCGTCAACTAAGGGTGGTTTGGTTTCAAGGTTCGAACACCGAAATCTTCATAACTACAAAAATAAAAATCCGTTAGTTTCCGATATTTCTAAAATCGTTACTAAAATACTTAAAGTGAGGGGTAATTTGTTTAATTTTACTAAAATTTAAGGGATGTCAGTGTAATTAACTCTAAGAAGAATGATGGACCAGTATATAGTGAGTGAGGGAGAGAGGTTCACCTTTGATTTTGCCTTTGTATTTTCATTATTTAACCCTTTTTTGTAACTGTAAGCAATGTCCTTTTTAAGCTCCATTAAATCCAAATATCAATTGTCTTCAAAGTTTGGAATGGGATATGAAAACCACGTGACAATAAAGTTGATTGAATGTGATTGGTTTATCTCTTTTTTCAATTCTATAACCACCATATAATTAGAAAATTTAATTATTAAAAACAAATCCGCTAACAACTATTTACTAAATTTCCAAAAGTGACAATTAATTATTTGGGTGAAACTGTGAATAATTAATTGACTGTTATTGATTATGATGTGAAGACAAAATTGGTTTCGTGACAACCTAAAACACTATATATTTTTAATTTTTTATTTGTTATGAAATCTTTGTATTTTTATTTTATAGAAATAAGTCGAACAAAATTGAATACAAGATAACATAAGTAAATATGTATCAACTCAACAATTTATAAAATTACCATTCTACTTAAGCAAGAGAAATAAGACTCTCATAAGTCATGGCCGTGACTAAAAATCCTCTTCCGTTATTAAATAAAGCAAATAAAAATTAAAAAATAACTTATAAAGAATAAATCAATACTTTGACGTATAAAATTATATTAAACATTTCTTTGTTTAATTGAATGAAGATTGTATGTATAAAAAAAATAAAAAATGAGGACTTATGGATAGATTAAAATTGTAGGAGAAATTAGGATTCAAAGAGTACTTCTTTAGTTTTCGAAGAAGAAAAAATGGTTCTATTTAGTTTTCCAAATACCTCGTAAATTTAACCGTGGATATATTAACTACTGAAAAATAAAAACTTGTAACATGATTTAACAGAAATTCAAGAGTTGTAGAGTTTAGAAGAGGAGAAGTTGATTATTCTTTGGTTTTATTTGTTTATTACAGTTTTTACACATATTTTGATTTATATTTGAATAACATTACATTTGCTTGAACGGAAATTAAGGAAATAATAAATACAAAATCAATTTAATTGATTAAGGTATGATATATAGTGGGTTTCTCAGTTTACTTTATTTGGAAAAAAAATGTGCTCTGGTCGGCTTTCATTCCTTTCTCCCCTTTCTTCTCTAGTAATCTAAAAAAACATGTTCTTGCCCTTGCAAGAATATTTAGAATTCAAGAGTACTTCTAGTTAGACCTAAAAATTTTAAGCTGGATTGATAAACGTCTAGTGGAGAGTATCTAATAATTTTTCATTATTCATTCTATATTAATCAGTTCAAATATTCAAATCAACGATACAAATGCACTTTGCACCATTTGGTTTGAGAGTATCTAATAATTTTTTCTGCATACGAAAGCTCGTAATGTTATCGTGTGAAAATGAAAATAAGTGAAAACGATATTTTGTTGTTGTTCCAAAATATTAACTTCATTTAAAAATGTTAGAAGATTTTCATTTATGCGATATATATTTTATGGGCTGAGTGAAAGAAACATATAAGTGAATTTGATACTACATCTTGACCCAAAGTTTTAAGGCATTAAATTGATCTATGGATTCATTCACTTATATGCTCTTCAACTCAGTCACTTTCATACAATATGTGACTTCTTCATTCATATTTGAAATATTCAACATCTCTCAAGTGTGAGTTACTCCACTTCTAGGATTGGATACACTAGAGCTTAATTTTCTATCTACTTGCATCATTGTTGGTTTATCATCAACGAAACACACCGCATTGACCTCTCGCCAGGAAGATTTTTGACACATGGATCTATCGACTACTTGTTGCTTCAATACTCGGCTGAGCTGTCGAACGATGGATCTGATACCACTTCTTGGGAGACTTCATCAATGAGCTATAGCATTCTTCTATGAGTTAAGTGAAAGAAACATATAAGTGAATTTAACACCATATCTAAACTCAAAACCTTAAGGCAGTAGATATATGAGTTTTATATATATGTTTTTTAACTTATTTACTTTTACACAGTGTGAGATTTCTTTATCCACACTTAAAATACCCAACAAAAAATGAAATTATGAGCTAAACTTTTTTAGGACTAGTTTTTAATTTGTTAGCAAAATGAGCATTATCTGGCTTACTTTGGTTGACGTTTACAACTATTTAGGAATAATATTGATATTTTTTTTCCATGAACTATGTGTACGTTTCATATTTTTCTTATACATTATTTTATTTTTACTTGTTTATTTATAAAAATAAACGGAAAAATTAAAATGTGTTTCTTTTATTGTATAAATGATACAAGGATAGATGATATACATTTTTTTGGTTGATGTAATTTTGTATGTTGAATGATGAAAATGTTTTATCGTCTACCCATTTGTGTTTAATATGTGGTATATATGAATTCTATTCATGGCTTTAATTTCAGGTACATATCTCGAATATTATTGATGATTCTCTTTAGTTACATAATTTTTTGTGTAAATGTTGTAAAAAGGATTTCTATTCGGAGAATGTTGTTATTCATTGTGATTTGGTCTATTTGGAATATATAGAATGATGTAGTTTTAGGGAGGGGAGTAGAGTTACATCCAAATCATGGATTTGATTTAGACTGGATCTTGGTTATGTTTTTCAGTTGGTATTAATTTGTTCTCATTTGCACAATGGTGCATTGATCATTCTACTCATATTGATCTTTATTACAACATGTAATCGGGTTAGCACTCCTTCTACCATTTTATAATACTTTTGCTTATTAAAAATAAATATGTGCCTATAATTTTGCAAACACACTTTGGCTATGCATTATCACTATGAAGGGAAATGAGTCTAGTGGGTCCAGTGATACACTATTTAGACTCGTCTTGTTTTTTCAATTTTAGATGCATATCCACGTGGTTACTTTTTGGGTCTGCTACTTTTGTATATTGGAGTACCCAACATTCATATGTATCTTGAAATTCAGGAAATATTAAAAATAATTATGAGGAACATATGTAATTGTTTGCGTTTCACCAAACCATGTAGGAGAGCCTCCAACCACCAAGGAGTCTCCAACCATTACAAAGTTTCATTGTTTCTGGAACTTCACATTTGAATAAATCTAACAATTAGAATGTTCATATAATCTTATATGTTATTTTAGGCCATTAAAATGACAAAAAAAATTATAAAGCATAATTGAAATTGTCGATTAAATATAATTCATTTTACTCAAAAAACATAAAAAACAGAGTTACTTCTTCAACATATAATAAAAAAAATTATTTAGTAAAATTGTGTAGTCAATATAAAATTTACATCATAATTATGGACTAACAACATAACATCAATGTTTAATTGACAACATAACATCTGAATTATGATGGAAAAATTATTTAGCAAGAATAGTTCAATCAATATAACATTACATCATGCATATGGATTAACAACGTAACATCACTAAGTAAGAATATAACCTCACATTTATAGATTAACATGATATTACATTTATGAATTAACAATATAACATTATCATTATGATTAGTAAGATAACAACGTTATGTTACTAAGTATATGAATTGATACATGTGAGTTTAGGCTCCTCCTTAACCCCAACTCGGACCCGTTAAATAAGAGTTTCAAAATCTTCGATATTAATTAAACGCAAATAAAAATCACAAATTTAGACCCGACAAATTGTGTGTGTCATTTAAGGGTATGTACTAATAGGTCCGACATCCCTAAACCCTAAACCCAACGCCATCTGTAATCACCACCTGACATCCCTTTATACAAAGAGAATGCAATCTTGAAATGGTACGGAAAACAAAAGAAGAAATTTCTAATTCTTTAGAAGTTGAGTTTTGTATGGGGAATGAAATAGAACATCTCACTTTGACTTCACTCTATCTATTAATTACTATACCAAACTTAAATTCATAATCAAGTGGTGTCAGTTATAAAAAAAACTGTCTTTTTTTGCACTTAGGTTTGTGATGTATATGAAGAATGATGGACCAGTATGGAGTGAGTGGGGGAGAGAGGTTCATCTTTTATTTTGGCTTTGTATTTTCATTATTTAACCCTTTTTTGTAACCGTAAGGAATGTCCTTTTTTAAGCTCCATTAAATCCAAATATCAATTCTCTTCAAAGTTTGGAATGGGATATCAAAACCACGTGAGAATAAAGTTGATTGAATGTTATTGGTTTATCTTTTTTTCAATTTTATAACCACCATATAATTATAAAATTTAATTATTAAAAACAAATCCGCTAACAATTATTTACTAAATTTCCAAAAGTGACAATTAATTATTTGGGTGAAACTGTCAATAATTAATTGATTGTGGTTGATTATGATGTGAAGATAAAATTGGTTTCGGGACAACTAAAAACACTATATTACTTTAATTTTTTATTTGTTATGAAATCTTTATATTTTTATTTTATAGAAATAAGTCGGACAAAATTGAGTGTTCACAACTGTCTCTCTTTACTGTTGCTTACTTGATAGCAAACAAACTGAGGTTTGTGTGTTGTCATAGTAACAACATCTCATCGCTTGAAGGTGACTGTCGTCTTGTGAGTTGAGTTGTCTTCAAGATGATTCGAGTTTTTTTCTCGAGAGGTGTGATTAAAAGGTGGGAGTGAACCAAGAATGCAAGTCGGTGTACTGTCGGAACCTGGGGTGAAAAGGGTGAAACCAAAGACACAGGTTGGTGTACTGCTAGAATTTGGATTAAAAATGTGAAACAAAAGACGCAGGTAGGTGTACTGCTAGAATTTGGAGTGAAAAGGTGAAACCAAAGACGTAGGTTGGTGTACTGCCAAAATTTGGAGTGAAAAGGTGGAACCAAAGACGCAAGTTGGTGTACTTCTAGAATTTGGATTAAAAAGGTAAAACCAATGACGCATGTTGGTATGCTGCTAGAATTTGGAGTGAAAATGTAAAACCAAATATGTAGGTTGGTGTACTGCGAGAATTTGGAGTGAAAAGGTGAAACCAAAGACACAGGTTGGTGTACTGCCATAATTTGTATTAAAAAGGTAAAACCAAATACGTAGGTTGGTGTACTGCCAGAATTTGGAGTGAAAAGGTGAAACCAAAGACATAGGTTGGTGTACTGCCAGAATTTGGAGTGAAAATGTGAAACCAAAGACGCGGATTGGTGTACTGCTAGAATTTGGGATCACAAGGGTAAAAGCCAAGAACGCAGGTTGGTGTACTGCCAAAACATGGGGTGAAAAGTTGAAACCAAAGACGCATGTTGGTGTACTGCCATAATTTGGAGACACAAGGGTAAAAGCCAAGAATGCAAGTTGGTGTATTGCCAGAACTTGGGGTGAAAAGTTGAAACCAAAGACGCAGGTTGGTGTACTACCAAAATTTGGAGACACAAGGGTAAAAGCCAAGAACGCAGGTTAGAAAGATTAACTTCGAGGTCGTCAAGCACGAGGTCCTCGAATGTATAATTTGAGGTCATCAAGCACAGAGCCCTCAAAATTATAAAAATGTCAGGCATGGGGTCTGGAAAGATTGACTTCGAGGTCGTCAAGAATGGGGTCCTCGAAGATATAAGTTGAGGTTGTCAAGCACGGAGTTCTCCAAATTATAAAACGTCAGGCACGGAGCCTGGAAAGATTACATAGCACATCAAGGTACAGGACCTAGAAAGCTTAAATTTCACATCAATCTACAGGACCTAGAAAGTTTACGTTGCTCGTCGAGGTACAGGACCCGGAAAGCTTAAGTTTTGAATACTCATCAAAGTACGCGACCCAAAAAGCTTAGATTGCACTTCAAGGTTCAGGACCCGGTAAGCTTAGATTGCTTGTCGAGGTACAGGACATGGAAAGCTTAAAATTCATGTCGAGGTATAGGACTCGAAAAGTTTGAATTACACATCGAGGTGCAGGACCTAGAAAGTTTAGATTTCACATCGAGGTACAGGACCCATAAAGTTTAGATTGCATTTCGAGGCACAGGACCCAGAAAGCTTAGATTGCACTTCGAGGTACAGGACCCGAGAAGTTTAAATTGAACTTCGAGGTACAAGACCCGAAAAGTTTAAATTTCACATTGAGGTACAAGACCCGGAAAGCTTGATTGCACTTCGAGGTACATGGCCTGGAAAGCTTAAAATTCATGTCGAGGTATAGGACCCGGAAAGTTTGAATTATACATCGAGGTACAGGACCCAAAATTTTTAGATTTCACATCGAGGTACAGGACCCAGAAAGTTTAGATTGCATTTCGAGGCACAAGACCCGGAAAGCTTATATTGCATTCGAGGTATAGGACACGTAAAGTTTAAATTGCACTTCGAGGTACACGACCCGAAAAGTTTAAATTTCACATCGAGGTACAGGACCCGGAAAGCTTGATTGCACTTCGAGGTACGGGACCCGGAAAGCTTGATTTTGAATGCTCATCGATGTACGGGACCCAAAATGTTTAAATTTCACATCGAGGTATAGGACCCGGAAAGCTTATAATTCAAATCGAGGTACAATACCTGGAAAGCTTAGATTGCACTTCGAGGTAAAGGACCCAAAAAGCTTGATTTTGAATGCTCATAGAGGTACACGACCCAAAATGTTTAAATTTCACATCGAGGTACAGGACTCGGAAAGCTTATATTGCACATCGAGGTACAGGGCCCGGAAAGCTAAGATTTCACTTCAAGGTAAAGGACCAGGAAAGCTTGATTTTGAATTCTCATCGAAGTACGGGACCCGGAAAGCATATAGTGCACTTCGAATTACAGGACTCGAAAAGCTTGATTTTGAATGCTCATCGAGGTACGTGACCCGAAATGTTTAAATTTCACATCAAGGTACAGGACGTGGAAAGTTTTAAATTGTAAAGGACCCAGAAAGCTTGATTTAATGATTGTAAAGTAATGGGTGAATGTTCGAGAGTATGTTATGTATGATGTTTCTCATGATCTAATATATGAGTTGTGAATGTGATGAAATGAAGTGTATAAACTATGCACCAATGTTCTAGTGCGCTCATGAATTGTCTTTGATATATAAATTTGTCTCCCTTTGTTGACCTTGACTGAAATGTGAACCCATTTTTTAAATACTGCTGACTGGGCTGACCTGTTGATGGCTAGATGTCCCAATGTTGTGTTGAGAAAAGCAATTAATCCGAATAATATTGCCCTAGTATAAGTTGTTTGGAACTTCATCCTCGGGAGATGAAAATGTGATTGCTCGTTTTCCTTCAGAAGAAATAATTTGATTGCCCTAGTTTGCTTAAACTATAATAGATGTTTGTGTAAGGGTGTTCATTAACTTTCCCTAATTTTTGCCCAGAATACTTAATGTAAGTATCTTTCGGAAATTTTCTCTTTTTGTATAATGATACTAAATCGTCTTTTCAGGTTTTCGACTTAGTACCGCTCTCCTTTTCTTAGGTCGCCCTTGCGGATTTTCAACCCAACACTCTTTTTGTTTTTGTTTTTTCCTTTATATAAAATTGCCCCAGTTTTGGGTTTCCTGAAACTTTTTTATTCGAGAAAAATGGGAGCCACCCAAAAAACTGCCCCAGTATGAGATACTGGGGGTTATCCTTCTATTCAATTTATCTTGATAGACTTTAATTTGAGAGAACTTCCACAAGAATCATCCCAAAAACTGCCTCAGTTTAGGTGGTTCGTTCTCGTTTGACTCAATGATCTTTATTTCGTGCACAACTCTTTAAAAAGAAATACTAAAAACAATGATCATGCAAACTTGGATAACGTTTGGGCTATAAGCGGTGATGAGAATTGAAGTTGTATTTGGGGTTTGAGTATTGATGTGGTGATTATGATGGTGATATTCAAAAGAAAATGTACTTCATGCATTAAATATGAGATAATTTTATCAAAATTTTAGTTTAGTGGAGTCAGCATTTCCTTAACATGGGGTGAATCTTAGACAAGTCGATCCTCAATAAGGTCTTTTTAAGCTTGTATCGTGGTCTGGCTAAGGGTTTCCAAGAAAAGATATAAGGCTCAAATATGTGTTTCCAATACCCATTTCTCATTTCTCCTATCTCATTTCTCATATTTTCAATAGTTTTCTGACATGACATTCAATTACTAGGATTCTATTGGATTTTTGTAATATGATAGGTCAACGTCCTAACCTTACCCGATAGGATGTGAATATTTCTTTTGTAGGTCTTTAATAGTGATTTCATTTGCCCTGACTTATGCCTGAGATATTGAAGGTTCTCAACGAACGTTTAGTTTTTGTACTTTATTTTGCACTTGGACCAAATGAACAATTTTGTTTGACTTGATTTGGATTCATCTTCCTTCGGGTCAAATAAAGTGACTAGAGTATGAGTATTTTAGTCATTTCCTATTAATTAAATGTCACAAAAAACTAATAAAAACTACCCTCCCTGGGCTATTGATGTTTTATAGGTTAATCACAAAAGATCTCCTTTCATAATGTCTATGACTCAAATGGGGGGACTAAGGATATCTTCTTAGTGTTTGGGATTTACAAAGAAGCCTTGTGTCATCAGAAAAATCTGACTAAGGATCCACACCACCTTGCTCTTACATTTGCATCATCCTCCAAATTTATTTAAATCTTATATCTCAGTTTAATGCATGAATTTATATTTTGTTATTTTTTGCGTGAATATGATTTGTGGGATGGATTTTGAGATAATAAATTTGCAAGATCAATGCAATAGTATACACTTGTTAAAAGATATGCAATGAAAAATAACTTTTTATTCATAAGAAGGAAACATGAAACCCTTTATTTTGCAACCCTAAAGCCCTGGTTGGAGCCAGAAGGGTGTATTACAATATAGTTCGATAGAAATAGCATTTGTTTTAGATGAGTTCCTCACCAATGAAGTATGTTTCATGTCTTCCTCAAACCAAAGCATCTCCTTGAAACATGATCAACCCTTCATTAATCAGGTCTCGTACCTTGCCCTTTAATTGATTGCAACACTCTTTCAGATGTCCTGTTGTCCCTCCATGATATATACAACCAGCATTCGGGTTGAAACCCTTTGCATATGGAGGCACCACCTCCTTAAAGGGAAGGAGAGTTAACAAACCCCTATGAACAAGTTGTGGTAGCAACTCACGGTAAGACATGGGGATCACATCATACAAACTCTTTCTCTTTCGTTTTAGAGATGGTATTCCTTGATTGTGAGTAAAAGGATAATGTTGTTGGAGATGATGATGTCGTTGAGTTTGGTTGAAGGTTTCGATGAATGATGCATCACCTTCCATCACTTCACTTGTAGTTTCATCTCGAGTTATGTGTTGAGTTGGATCTTTCACATCATTGCCACATCTTAGGCGACTTTCTATCTTTTCCCCTATGGTCATCAGTTGACGCAATCCCAAAGATACACATCCCAACATTATACCATAGAATGGTGGCTTGAGAGTGTCGATGAACATCAAAACAATGTCTTCATTAGATAGTTTGGGCTTCACTTAAGCGTCCAATTTTGCCCATCTTTGGACATACTCACTGAAAGTTTCATCAACTCTCTTTATCTTATTTTTGAGTTGTGTCCTATCAGGAGCTATATCAATGTTGTAATCATATGGCTTGACAAAGGCATCACATAAATCCTTGAATTACTAGATTTGTGACCATTCAAGTCACAAGTACCAAGTGTTGGCGGCTCGAGTTAGGCTTTCTTGAAAGAAATAAATCAAAAACTTGTCATCTCTGATATATGCAGTAGTCTTACTAGTATACATAGTCAGGTGGTCTTTAGGACAAGATGTTCCATGATATTTGTCGAACACTGGCACTTTAAACTTTGGTGGTACAACCAAACCCGAGACTAAGCATATGCCACTTATGTCCTTCAAACCATATGAATTGGCTTCTTCGATGACTCTAATTCTTTTCTCTATGGCATTTATTTCCTCTCGATCCTGAGAACTGGTAGAGTGATTGATGTTGTCTTGGTCAACTTGGAGCTCCATATGAAGAGAAGTTTGCAAACCAACTTCTGAGAATGGCTTATCAATTTGGGCCAATGATTTATTTTCTCTTATCGAGATCGCTTGAGCCGGGTCCAATAATATCACCTTTAAAAATCAAATTTTTAACCCATGAGCGCCTTGACATTGGATCCTGAAATGCATGTTACATGCTTGGATATGAAGCGTATGAATGAATATGATGATGATGCATGAATAATGTATTTATGCTCTTTTTTTGTGTGAATGAATAGACTTGTTTTCGAATAATGCATGGTGTATGCAATTTTATGGTAGGATGATGTATGAAATGCAATATTTGAATGATTATTTTTTTGTTTAATTTTTTTGAATAAGTATATGAATGTATGAATAGGTGGATGAATGATGTATTTTTATTTTTTATATGAATGTTTAAATAATATATATTTTGGATGAATGCTTGAATGATTAATTTTTTTTAAATAAGTGTATGTATGTTGGAGTATATGAACATGAGTTAAACGATTAAACTTCAAGCTCATTAAGATGATAGAAAAAATTATCCTTAGGGTGATGACACCATCGAAGGGAATGAAAATTATCCATAGGACGTTGAGTCCATCAGAGGGAATGAAAATTATCCCTAAGGCGTTGAGCCCATCGAAGGAAATGAAAAAATGGAAACTATCCATCCTTGTGGCGCCTGGACAACGAGGTGCAAGGACATCCTCATAACACTGAGGCATGAACATTTTTTTAGGGACAAAAATCCCAATTAATAATGATAACAAATAAAATTAAGTTATGCTCCTTGTGTCTTAAATAAGGTACAGTTATAGGGTTTTGGATATTCTAAAGGCCACAACCCTATGGTGGGATGCTAGGTCTTGTCTAAAGTGGACTCGATTAAGCTCTAGACTTCTAAAGGTCACCAGATTGCATCTAATCTTAAAAAGAAAGGAAACCATATATCATGGGCTAATTGCAAGAAGAGACTAGCTCCCCAAGCAGCTAACTCACAATACATGGGAACAATCTGGGTTATCAATCACGCCAATGCCAGATATGACACAAAGTCACTTACCGGCAAAGCAAATGTCCCCCTATCTCAATCTTAATCTCTAACATTCGGGTGTAGGGCGTATGCGTGTGCAACTCAAGTGTACCAAGTGAGTGTGTGAGGGAGCACATTGACTTTAAAACAAATCCACCTCAAAGGTTGCACAAGAAAAAGGTGAGTACATTCAAAATAATTAAATGACTCGAAAAAAAATAAATACATAAATAAATAAATAAGTAAAGATGCAAACAAATGTTTGCGTAAACAAAGAAGGAATAAGGGTATAAAATAAACATGCAAAAAGTGGTATTGGGTCTGACCCTCTTAAAAATAATGATCCCCAGCAGAATCGTCAGCTTTCGCGTCCCGATTTTCGGCTACACGACCTCTTTGAGTCGCCACTACATTTTATGGTTAAAATGTAGAAAAATCTTTAAAGCCCAATAACATTGGGCTTTTGGTTTTTTGATATCTAGGTTCGGGAGTCGATTACGAATTAGGGAATGTATTAACACATCGTTCGTCCGTAATAAAACTGTACCCTAACTAATTGCATAATTTGAATACCCTTAATTTTTTTAAATTAAATAGCTTAAACAAAATATATTTTTCTAATTTTTACTTGTGTCTGACAAGTTCATATTGCTCCTACGCATCCCCGGGTGTAATAGGAAAATCAAGACTACGTAGTTCTTTTTGAAAATTGGTAACTTGGTTTGATTAAAAGATTTAGAAATTTGTTTGAATTTAATTGAAGTGAGATTAATAAACAAAGAGTCAATATTTATTGCTTACCCTCTTCCCACTTCAATAGATAGCAAAAGTAGTACAAGTGACCGTAACCGGTTCTCGACTCGAAGCGAAAAAAAAGAGATAATATGAGAGTTGTAACCTCGTCATTATACCCACAAAATAATTAAAACATTTACTTTTAAATAAATTATATATTTTTAAAAAGAGAATTAATAAGTGAAAAGTAGATATTGATAAATAACAGAGGCAATACAAAAATTGGTTTTTTTTGCACTTTGGTTTGTGATGTATATGAAGAATGATGGACCAGTATGTAGTGAGTGGGGAAGAGAGGTTCACCTTTTATTTTGGCTTTGTATTTTCATTATTTAACCCTATTTTGTAACTGTAAGGAATGTCCTTTTTTAAGCTCCATTAAATCCAAATATCAATTCTCTTCAAAGTTTGGAATGAGATATCAAAACCACGTGACAAAAAAGTTGATTGAATGTTATTGGTTTATCTCTTTTTTCAATTTTATAACCACCATATAATTCAAAAATTTATTATTAAAAACCAATCGGCTAAGAATTATTTACTAAATTTCCAAAAGTGACAATTAATTATTTGGGTGAAACTGTCAATAATTAATGGATTGTTGTTGATTACGATGTGAAGAAAAAATTGGTTTTTTTGTTTCCCACAGGTATTCTCGCACTGGAGGCAATCCTGTCCGAGCCGGATACATCCACAGGTAAGTGGGGCTAACTCTCCCAACGGGGATTTTTTCCATCCACAAGACTCGAACCCGGGTTCTTGTTTAAGGGGAATCAAGCATGTACCACTTGAACCAACGCCCGTTGGTAGACAAAATCGGTTTTGGGACAACTAAAAACACTCTAATTTTTTTTTTATTTGTTATGAAATCTTTGTATTTTTATTTTATAGAAATAAATCAGTTAAAATTGAGTGTTCACACAGGATAATATAAGTAAATATGTATCAACTCAACAGTTTATAAAATGACCATTCTACTTAAACAAGAGAAATAAGACTCTCATAAGTCATGGCCGTGACTAAAAATCCTCTTCCGCTGTTAAATAAAGCAAATAAAAATTAAAAAATAACTTATAAAGAATAATTCAATACTTTCGTCATATAAAATTATATTAAACATTTCTTTGTTTAATTGAATGAAGATTGTATGTAACAAAAAAATAAAAAAATGAGGACTTAGGGATAGATTAAAATTGTAGGAGAACTTAGGATTCAAAGAGTACTTCTTTAGTTTTCGAAGAAGAAAAAATGGTTCTATTTAGTTTTCCAAATACCTCGTAAATTTAACCGTGGATATATTAACTACTGAAAAATAAAAACTTGTAACATGATTTAAAAGAAATTCAAGAGTTGTAGAGTTTAGAAGAGGAAAAGTTGATTATTCTTTGGTTTTATTTGTTATAAGTTTATACATATTTTTGATTTATATTTTAATAACATTACATTTGCTTGAACGGAAACTAAGGAAATAATATATACAAAATCAATTTAATTGATTAAGGTATGATATATAGTGGGTTTCTCAGTTTACTTTATTTGGAAAAAAAATGTGCTCTGGTCGGCTTTCATTCCTTTCTCCCCTTTCTTCTCTAGTAATCTAAAAAAACATGTTCTTGCCCTTGCAAGAATATTTAGAATTCAAGAGTACTTCTAGTTAGACCTAAAAATTTTAAGCTGGATTGATAAACGTCTAGTGGAGAGTATCTAATAATTTTTCATTATTCATTCTATATTAATCAGTTCAAATATTCAAATCAACGATACAAATGCACTTTGCACCATTTGGTTTGAGAGTATCTAATAATTTTTTCTGCATACGAAAGCTCGTAATGTTATCGTGTGAAAATGAAAATAAGTGAAAACGATATTTTGTTGTTGTTCCAAAATATTAACTTCATTTAAAAATGTTAGAAGATCTTCATTTATGGGATATATATTTTATGGGCCGAGTAAAAGAAACATATAAGTGGATTTGATACTACATCTTCACCCAAAATTTTAAGGCATTAAATTGATCTATGGATTCATTCACTTATATGTTTTTCAACTCATCCACTGTTATACAATGTGTGACTTCTTAATTCACATTTGGAATATTCAACATTACCTCAAGGGTGAGTTACTCCACTTCTAGGATTAGATACACTAGAGCTCAATTTTCTATCTACTTGCACCATTGTTAGTTTATCGTCAACGAAATGCACCGCCTTGACCTCTCGCCAGGAAGATTTTTGACACATGGATCTATCGACTATTTGTTGCTTCAATACTCGGTTGAGCTATCGCACGATGGATCTGATACCACTTTTTGGGAGATCTTCATCAATGAGCTATAGCATTCTTCCATTAGTTAAGTGAAAGAAACATATAAGTGAATTTGATACCACATCCAAACTCAAAACCTTGAGGCAGTAGATCTATAAATTTTATTTATATATTTTTTTAACTTATTCACTTTTACACTGTCGCGCCCCGCTTTTCGGCTGCACGACTTTGTTTAGAGTCGCCACTACATTTTATAGTTAAAAATGTAGAAAAATCTTTTAAGCCCAATTACCTTGGGCTTTTGGATTTTTGATATCCAGGTTCGGGAGTCGGTTACAAGGTAGGGAAGCTATTAGCACCATACCCGCCCGCCTTAAGCGGTACCCTTC
>NW_017727764.1:313017-314036 GCF_001865875.1 Lupinus angustifolius | reverse complement strand
CCTTCTCTCCATCTTTGATTAAATCCCAAAATTAATTTATTTTTTTGAAAAGCTTATCTGTCATGTTTTATTTAAAAAAGTGTTAAAAAAAACAATTTATTAGTATATCCAAGTTATTTCTAGAAAAATGACTTTAATTAGAAAAGTTTGATTAATAAATAGATATATAAAATGATTTTTTTATTGGTTTTGCAAATTTTTCTATGTTTAGACACATTTTATTAATTCAAATAAATTTTATCAATAATCATTTTTCACACTTGGTCCATTATTTAATATCGATATTATTTAAAGATTTGTAAACAAGACAAAATAATGAAAACCAATTGCAATGCACAATGATGAAATTGAAAGATTTACTAAAATAATAATGATTCATTTTTTATGCATGATGTTGTTCATGTAATTATAAATTTATTTTAATAACATTCATTTTATTTAACATTCATACAATTATATTCTATTTACACAGATTAAAGAAATATTTTTTTTTTTTTGCAAAAACTAGTGCCAAATAGATGAATTTACCAATTAATAACGCACTTGGCAACAAAAGAAATAAAAATTAATGCTCTACTGAGGGCTGGATCCTATGTGGAAAAGCTGGAACAAAGAAGACACGTGGCAGGATCTGATTGGCTGGGATCAGAGTGTTGGGCAAGCCAAGACACGTGTCAGGATGTGGCTGGCTGACCAGGGAGGGCTCACGGTGCGTAGCGTGGATCTGCACGCTGCAGATTCCTTGCTCCCACAGAGAACAGGATTCAGTGTGGATGGTTGCAGTGAATCCGAGCCACCTTTCGCATTCTGATTGGCTGAAGGAAAAGTCAACGTAAGGAGGGAAAAAGTAATCAAATCCGAAGGCTATGGCTTGAGGGATGAAGGGTTGCACAGCGTGAAGCGTACTCGCTGTTGCACTGGATAGTGACTTATGGGAAATATGAATAGTAACGTATGGCAGTGTTTTCTTAGGGTTTTTCAGTGTTCTCTGTGTAAAAAATTTATGTTCACCGAATGCT
>NW_017727764.1:278496-312917 GCF_001865875.1 Lupinus angustifolius | reverse complement strand
TGCTGCCGAAGGGATTCAGGGATTTGCTGAGGCACCCATGCTGCCGAAGGGATTCAGGGATTTGCTGAGGCACCCATGCTGCCGAAGGGATTCAGGGATTTGCTGAGGCACCCATGCTGCCGAAGGGATTCAGGGATTTGCTGAGGCACCCATGCTGCCGAAGGGATTCAGGGATTTGCTGAGGCACCCATGCTGCCGAAGGGATTCAGGGATTTGCTGAGGCACCCATGCTGCCAAAACGATTGTTTTTTATTTATTTATATTTTCTCTTATATAACTCACTAGGGGTCATATGGTGATTTTTTAGCAACTCAGATGCATAAAATACACATTTGAATGCATGATTGTATTATATGCGCTGATTGATTTGTGATGCATGAGGCCTATGTCGATATTCGTGTATAGGTATGATTATGCTTTGAATGATATGATTATACGTGCTTGTTTATGCTTATTGGAAAGCTTTATGTTGCCTCCGCAACACCCCTTTAACACTATACCTGTTGGAATTTGATAAGAGATCTGAATTTTGCCTTTGTCGGGATTCGTGTTTGTGTCCCCTTTCACGCCATTTTAGGAACGATGCATCAGGATGGACTAAAGACTTTGATCAATCTTTTTGTAAAGTATTTTATATTTATTGGAAAATGATTTGCATACTGAAAGACCCAGAGTTGTATATATATATAAAAACCAAATTTATTTGTTTTCCTTTAGCTTTCTAAAAATGAAAGTCATACAAGCTTGCCTTAAACCACAGCCCTGGTCCCAACCTTGCAACTCATTCCGACATTGCTCTAACTTAGGGAAAGATTTTTCTAAACAAATTTGTCCCAATTTTCATTCTTATTATCGATTTCCCTGAAGGAGATTGATGTTATTTGATGGATTTCTCGAACCATTCTCAATTTGCCCCAGTTTCTAATTGTGATGTTGACTTCTCCCAAGAAGGTGTGCTATCTCGAACCACCCAAAATTGTGCCCCAGTTTCTAATTGTGACGTTGACTTCTCCCAAGAAGGTGTACTATCTCGAACCACTCAAAATTTTGCCCCAGTTTCTAACTCTGATATTGACGTCTTGCAAGTAGATTGTGCTTATTGGTATATTCTCGAATCAACCAAAATTCTGCCCCAGTTTATAGCAATGTTTAAACTTCTGAACCGTTGACATATCATGTTTTGAGGTGTACTTCCCTTTTTTTTCTTTTTGTCGTCCCTAATTTTTGCTTAAGTCGCCCTTTCGGGTTTTCAACTTAACGGGCTATTGGAAACTTTTATTTTCTTACATTTTTTTTTGTGTGCAAAGATCGCAATATGTAAATGTTTTGAAAAAGATATGCACAAACTTATTTGGAGTCAGTTTATTTTGTACCCTGGTGTGTACCTCATACGTTCGAATCTCAACAAGGACTTTTAGAGCTTGTAACATGGCTTGGCTAATGGCTAAGAAAGAATAGATATATGGCTCAAATAATGTATTTCCCACCTCCACCTTTCTCCATAATCTCCATAATCTTATTTCCAATCCTTCTCTAGAGTTTAACTTTGGCTTGGATGTTTATCTTTTACTTTCTTCAGTAGGTAACTTTATGTAGTATTTCTCTTATGAGTTTTTCTTAATATGTACCCTAATTTTTGCCTAGGAATTTATTGAATTTCCTAGCGGGCTTTCCTGTTGTGATATCATCCTTTCTTTTAGACTCTATGAAGGTTTATTGGAAAACTACCCTTTCCCCAGGTTCATATTATTTTTAAAGGTATTTCTTTTCTAGAATGAACTTCTTTCATATCGTCTTGGCTCAAAGGGGTGACTAGGGGTATCTTCAAAATGTTTTGGAATTACAAAAATCGCCTTGTGTCATCAAAACAACCTGTATGAGGTCTACACCATATGAGTTGAGTTTACATCATTCTCCTTCTCCCTCGTGCAAAATGGTAAAAATACTACGACCGATGCACGAATGTTTTTTTTTCTTTTTTTTCTTTTTTTGGAAGTGCCCCCTAGGCATAATACTTCTTTACTGCATCTGAATTTATTGTGAGATGCATATCTTCCCCATCCATGTCTGTTAGGATTAGGGCTCCGCCAGAAAAAGCTTTCTTGACAACATAGGGCCCTTCGTAATTTGGAGTCCACTTCCCTCGGTTGCCTTTCTGGATTGGTAAGATCTTCTTTAGCACCAGATCCCCTCCCCTGAATCACTCTGACTCATTCAGACCTGCCTCTGCTAAGACCCTTAGGGATGGGATCTCTACTTCAAGTGGAAGAACAACCTCCATACCATAAACCAGGGAGTATAGAGTGGCCCCCGTAGAAGTGCGGACTGAAATACAGTAACCATGCAAGGCGAACGGTAGCATTTCGTGCCAGTCTCTGTAAGTCACCACCATCTTCTGAATTATCTTCTTGATGTTCTTATTGGCTGCTTCCACGGCTCCATTCATTTTGGGTCTGTATGGCGAAGATGTATGATGTTTTATTTTGAATTTTCCACACATCTCGGCCATCATCTTGTTGTTCAGGTTGGTCGCATTGTCGGTGATGATCTGGTTTGGTAACCCATATCGACATACCAAGTCCCTTTTTATGAATCTGAGAACCACCTTCCGGGTCACACTAGCATACGAGTTCGCCTCCACCCACTTAGTGAAGTAATCTATAGCGACCAGGATGAATCGATGTCCATTAGAGGCTTTCGGTTCTATGGGTCCGATGACATCCATTCCCCACATAGAAAATGGCCAAGGTGACGTTAAAACATTCAAGGGAGTCGGAGGTGCCTTGACGTTATCAGCATATATCTGGCACTTGTGGCATTTCTTCACATGGTTGCAGCAGTCAGTCTCCATTGTTAGCCAGAAATAACCCGCTCTCATGATTTTCTTGGCCATAGCATGTCCGTTTGCATGGGTTCCAAAAGTTCCCTCATGTACCTCTTCCACCATCTTTTGAGCTTCCTTGGCTTCCAGACATCGGAGAAACACCATATCATGATTCCTTTTGTAAACGATATCTCCACTCAAAAAGAAGTTTGTGGCTAGTCTTCTGAGTGTTCTTTTATCGTTCTCTGAGGCATTGGGAGGATAAGCTTGATTTCTTAAGTACTCCCTTATGTCGTGATACCATGGTTTACCATCGGGTTCTTCTTCGACTACATTACAATAAGCAGGTTCAGTATTGTCTCTTATCTGAAAAAGTAGTAAGCTGTCTCCACCAACATGGAACATTGAAGATAAGGTTGCCAATGCATCAGCCAACCTATTATCTTCTCTAGGGATGTGATAGAAATCTACTTGGTCGAACTGGCTAACCAATTTCAGGATGTAGTCTCTGTAAGGCACCAATTTGCCGTCACGAGTTTCCCATTCTCCTTTTATCTGATGGATTACTAGAGCAGAATCCCCAAATACTTCTAGGATTTTGGCTTTCGAGTCAATAGCGGCCCTTAGTCCCAAAATGCAGGCCTCATATTCTGCCACATTATTGGTACAATCAAAACATAGTCTAGCAGTAAAAGGAAGGAACTTCCCAGTTGGCGATACCAAAACGGCACCCACTCCATGCCCAAACTAAAGCGCAACATGTTCGTTCTAACAAGGAGTATTTTATCTCGCAAGCTGTGAATTTTTTGCTCAGGTAGTATATGGTTTGCTCCTTTCTGCCACCCTCATCATGTTGCCCCAAGACGCAACCCATTGATTCATCAAGTACTGTGAGATATAGAATCAACGGTCGCCCTGGAACTGGAGGCATTAATACTGGAGGTTCTGTCAAGTACTGCTTTATCTTTTCAAATGCTAACTGACATTCATCGTTCCACTTCACTGCATGGTTCTTCCTTAGGAGCTTGAATATGGGCTCACATGTGGACGTTAGTTGGGAGATGAACCTAGAAATGTAATTCAATCTTCCCAGGAACCCCCTGACTTCCTTCTCTGTTCGAGGTGTCGGCATTTCAATTATGGCTTTCACCTTTTCTGGATCCACTTCAATACCCTTCTGGCTGACTATGAAACCCAAGACTCGACCTGATTTCACTCCGAAACTGCACTTCGTTGGATTCAGCTTAAGGTGGTACTTCCTTAATCTCTCAAACAAGTGCCTCAAGTTGTCTACATGCTCTCCTTCGGTTTTAGATTTACAGATAATGTCATCTACATAGATCTCTATCTCTTTGTGCATCATGTCATGGAAAAGAGTTACCATGGCCCTTTGATATGTAGCCATAGCGTTCTTTAACCCAAACGGCATAACTTGGTAGCAAAAGGTACCCCATGGGGTAATAAATGTGGTTTTGTGTATATCCTCTGGCGCCATTTTGATCTGATGATACCCCGAATATCCGTCCATGAACGAGAAGAGTGCGTGATCCGCGGTGCTATCAACTAAAACATCTATATGTGGCACCGGAAAATCATCCTTCGGGCTGGCTTTGTTGAGGTCCCTGTAGTCAACACATATTCTCAACTTTCCTCCCTTCTTTGGCACGGCTACCACGTTGGCTACCCAATCTGGGTATTCAACAACTTTAACGAACCCGGCGGTCAACCACTTTTCTACTTCTTCTTTGACCTTTAGGGAGATCTCTGGCTTGATTCTTCGCAATTTCTGCTTCACTGGCCTAGAGTTGTGCATTAGCGGTAGTTTGTGCTCCACTATATTTCGATCTAGTCCTGGCATCTCTTCATACGACCAAGCAAAGACGTCCTTGAATTCATGTAGAAGTTGAACTAGCCGTTCTCGTTCCTTACTATCCATTATGGTGCCCACCTTCACCTTTTTCTTATCTTTCTCAGATCCTAGGTTGACAAGCTCGACGAGCTCTTGGTGTGGTTGAATTTCTCTAGCTTCTTGCTCTAACAATCTAAGCAGTTCAGGGGTGGCTTCCCATTCATTATCACTGTCTTCCTCCACTTGGCGGATAGGTTGGTCAGGACTGGACGAGGGCTTACTGGCATGGCCCTCAGTTTCAGAGTCGCTATCGGATCTGCAACATGGGGATGACTAAATCAGCTCCCCATGGATTTGGTTTTTTATTTTATTTATTTTTCTTTGTTTTTATTTTACTCTGATATTTCAACATGCAATAATAATAAAAAAGTGGAAAAGAGACACATGGATATGATCGAAAAGATTGATCTTTATTGATTTGAATGGAAATACTGAAACAACTGAGCCCTTATTGTTTGAAAAACATAAAAATGAAAATGTCTAATAGCTTTGGGCATGGCTTAAAAAAATTAAATTATTACTTTGGTCCTAAAGTAACTGATGCATGTGACTCTTCATGCCAATTCTTCAAGTAGGTGCCTGGGGGACACTTGTACACGAACCCAGACTCTTCCTTCATTCCTTCTTCTTCCACGGTGGCCACCATTCCTGAGGATCGGGCACCGCCGCTGAAAAAGCATTGGCTGATATGTGGTATTAGAAGCCTTGCCACATTCTCATGTCCAAATTGCCCTAGCCGAGCTAGACGCTCACCTTTCCTTGCTTCTGCAGTTCGGAGCTTGTCTTCCCATGTTGGTTTATACCCTAAACCATATCTACCTTTATTAGCCTTGGGAATTATGATTTCCTTGCAACCTTGTCCATATTTTCCCAATCCTTTCCCAGGTTGATATCCTCCACGAATCATCACTTTTGCCATCATGAGAGAAACATCTGATGGATATGGGCTTAGCAATGGTGTGCCTTCTATCACGAATGTGGTGTTTGCGATCTCGAGGCATTGGAATGATGTTTCCAATGCCTCCTCAGTCACTTCTATGTAGCGGGCGTCAAACGGCTGAGACACTATTACATCATCTTCTCCTGACACTGTAATAAGCCTTCCGTCTACTATGAATTTCACCTTTTGATGCAGAGTAGACGGTATTGCTCCTGAGGAATGAATCCAAGGACGCCCCAACAAACAACTATATGTTGGATTGATGTCCATCACATGGAACAATATATTGAAGATGCATGGCCCTATCTTAATAGGCAACTCCATCTCCCCCATCACATCCCTACGAGATCCATCAAAACCTTTGACAATCATTGAACTAGCCCTCAAGTAGGAAGTATTCACCGGCAATCTGGAGAAAGTTCTCTTTGTCATGACATTCAGTGACGACCCATTATCTAGGAGGACTTTTCCAATCACACAGTCATTACACATCACTGAGATATGCAGCGGACGAACATGTCCGGTGCCTTCGGAAGGGATCTCTTGGTCACAAAATGATATATAATTGTCTGCGACAATATTGTTGACTATCCCTCCTAATTTATCAATTGTAATGTCGTGGCTGACATGGGCCTGATTCAATACTTTTAACAGTACATTTCTATGGGCCTCAGAGCTTGTCAGTAAGGATAACAAAGATATCCTTGCTGGAGTCTTATTAAGCTGATCCACTATTTTGTACTCACTCTGTTTGATGAACTGGAGGAACTCACAAGCCTCTTCGTTCGAGACGCCTTCAGGTAATGCCACTTCGACATCCTCTTCTACATGCTCTGGCACTTTTTCTTTACTTTTGGTGGCTCCAGATGGACCCCTTTCAATCTCTGGCGGGACATAAATGCGTCCGGTCCTTGTAACCCTGCTATTTCCAGCAATGTTGGTAACTACAGAAGGACTCACTACTGGCTCTTCTTTATAAACCCACGGCACAGCCTTCTCTGATTCATAAGGGAATGGAGTCCTCCTTCCGGTTATCATAGGTTCCATTTGTCGGATGTACGGTTCCCATTGTCGATGAGAAAAATATGTCTGAACACCCCCGGGTGGATTTATGACTGGTTCATATGTGCGTATGAACACAGGTGTTTCTTTTTTACTCTTCTCTATGACATTAATCTCATAGGACCTTCTGCCTATGGTGATTAGTTTCAAGTCCATCATTTTCTGAAGAAGCATCTTGAATTCTTTGCACTCTTCTAAATTGTGACCTACACATCCATGCATTTCACAACTTTTTGCTTCACTGTCATCTGTCTCTTGGGTAACAACTTCTAGTAAACCTTGTCTGCACATTTCTCGGAAGATGAACCCCATGGGCATCTTCGCCTTCTCAACCTTGTCGATGACTGCAGCCTCACTCTTTGCTTCAATAGAGTTTACCTCCTGATTCCCATGGTTAGGTAGAGGATTTCCAGTTACGTTGGGTCTAGTTTCCCTGAAATCAATTCGTTTGGCGTTGATGAGGTCTTGAACCTTAAATTTGAAAGCCCTACAATCTTCCACCAGATGTCCTGCTGCCCCAGAATGATAGGCGCAATTGACATTTTCATTATACCATGGTCCAGGGTTCTCGGGTATTTTCCCGGGGATCGGTGTGATCATCCCCTGTCTTTGGAGATAGGCAAACAAATCAGTGTAGGTCATCGGGATTCGATCAAACACTGGCGTCCTCCTCTCTTGTTGATAGTAGTTGTTGTTCCTAGGATATTGTGTGTAACCTTGTCTAGGTTGATAGGTATTGTTATTTTGGTTTGGTGGGTTATGAACTGTTGTTTGATTTTGTACTGGATTTTGGTTTTGTGCAAACCGAGAGGGTGCACGATAATTGTTTTGGTTGTTGTATCGGGATTGGAATCTTTTTGGTTCTGCAGCGACGAAGTGGGTCTCTGCATCTTTCTTCTTCATGAAAGCAGGCTTCTTTCCGAAGCCTGAACCTTCTTCAGAAATCTTCCCGCTTTTGATTCCTCCTTCCAATTTTTCTCCTACTTTAATGAGAGCATTAAAGTTGGTCGTCACATTACCTATGAGGCGTTCATAATATGGGCTTTGCAGGGTGTCAATGAAGATTGACAATTGTTCCTCTTCATCCAGCCTTGGAAGGACCTGAGATGCTAGTCCCCGCCACCTTTGAACGTACTCTCTAAGATTCTCTGATGGCTTCTTAACCATGTTCTGTAGCTGAGTTCTGTCTGGTGCAGCATCCTCATTGTACTTATATTGCTTGACGAAGGTGTTAGACAGATCTAAGAAGGTCCGAATCTGAGTCTTCTCTAGCCGGATATACCAGCTCGTGGCTACCCCAGCCAAACTGTCTTGAAAGCAATGGATCAAGAGTTTGTCGTTCCCATGGTATGCTGACATCTTCCTGGCGTACATGTGCAGATGGATTTTGGGACAAGTAGTCCCATTATACTTTTCAAACTCAGGCACTTTGAACTTGGGTGGGAGTACCACGTCAGGCACCAAGCACATCTCGAAAGCATTCTTGAGGTCCGGACAATTGGCTCCTTCAATGGCCTTCAATCTTTCCTCAATCGAACGCCATTTCTCTTCCTCTTTTTCCATATTTGGTGCATTGCTGCCTAGAGGAGTCATTTGGGTCCCGTCCTAATTGTATCCCACATTCTGTTGATTATTGTCATTTGTGCGGGTCCTAGTTGTCCTTCTAGGGGGATCATAATATGGATCGTCATTTAAGTCTTCTGGTGGAGTTTGATGTCTTGTGTTGGTGTCGTGTCCTTCTTGAGGTTGGTTAGTACCAGCTCCTTGATTGGGATTTCCGGAACCTGTATGAGGTTGTGGCCCAGTGGTAGCGTTCCTTTCTTTTTCATTCTGGATGGCTTTTAGGATGTGAAACATCTCTGCCATCTGCTCTTTTAAACCAGCTAATTCAGTTCTGGTGTCCTGGCTGGAGTCTGTAGATTCAGCCATCTGTCTAGCTTGGAGGTGGGTGTAATAGGGGTGTTGCGGAGCAATACTGATCTGATGAATGAATGCAATTTATTTTAAAATACTGATTTGTATTAAACGACAAATTTATAAAAGAGACCATTTTGCTTGTTTCATATGTATGACCCCCACAGTTATGACTTGAGGAGCGTAGTCCATCAGCTTAACATGTGGTTGATGACAATCTTTAGAGTAAAGAAATTTTAGACCGAGATTGCATCTTTAATTCTAGCAGCATAAAACCCCTTTTAAAGTCATAAACCCCCGTATCTTGCTAACTAAGGAGCATAGTCTCTTAGTTCGTTTACGGTTGACAACAATCTTTAGAATATTGGAAGACCAAGGTTGTGTCCTTTGAGTAGTTTAAACTTTTTTCTTTTGTACTTATTATTTTTTTTTTATAGTTGCTTTTGTGAGTTTTACTTGGCTGAGAGAGATATTATGGAAAACAAACTTTTTATTATGAAGCAAAATATCATTCGAGGAAGGGGAATCACATATGTCGATTTCCTCCATTCCTTCTTTTATTCAACAAAAAATAAAAATGAAGATAAACAAAATCAAATATTCCTAACTAGGACCCCCCATTGCACTCCAACCTCCAACGTCTGAGTTTCTTGGCGACCCGAGTGCAGCTACTGAAAAGAGCTCCCATAGCTGGACATACCTCTGTATCAGGATACATGTGAAACTCCTGTTGGGCCTCTTCGAAAGTTACTAACCAATTATCTGCTAAATCCCCGAGTCCTTCAATGATATTGTGGCATCTTTCTTTCCATTGATCTTTTTCTCTTTCGCATTCTCCGAGACTATTCCTCCAGTTGTCATCCCATATCTGTTGATTTCCTCTTAGGTGCTCATATGAGTCTATCAACTATTTCATCTGATCCATTAGTTGGGCTTCTTTGGTGAAAGCTTCTTCCTTCACTTGCTCTAACGACCTTTTGTAATCATCCTCTTTCATGTGGGACTGATCCAAGGCCTTTTGATAATCTCTGATTGTTGCCATGGCTTGTTCCAGATCCCGTCTAGTCACTTCACCCTTTCAGTCTCTGTTTTATTTTTCAAGGCTTGTCCCTGAGTCTCGAGTCGTTCTTTCAAATCTCTTATCTCCTCTCCCATCCTTTTATTTTGTCTCATCATAGCCATTTTACCAGAATTCGAGCATAAATCAGCATAATCTCTCTTTAGGCTATTGATTTCTTCCCTGAGTGTAGAGGCAGTGCTGCTAGACTTTTCTAAGGCAATGTCCTTCATCTCGTTCTGATCTCTGGATTCCTGAAGTCGGGCCTCTAGTAGTTTGATGTTTGCCTTAAGCGTGACTTCCGCTGGTGTGGGGCCTCCTTTGACTTGTGGTATCACTGGTGAAGGTCTGTTAATGCCCTTCATCCTATCAGCTCTCCAAGATTTATACTCATCGGAATAAAAAGTTCTATGTTCTCCCAATTCATGTTGGCCATGCACATGAATATCTTTTAGAGCTTTCCTTATGGACTGGACCATTTTCGANATTTTCGAGGATGCCCCCTCATCTTTATACCAAAAGTAGGGACCTTCCAACTGTCTATCAGATATGGGAGCCACTCCCCACTTCAACTGGCCAAGTACCAATGCTGGTGTGAAAGAGATACACCCTCTAGGACCCATCAATACTAGATTATGGAACTCCCCACACGAATACATGACTTGCTGATGCCGATCATATAGACAACACTTCTCAGCAAAGTTCCTCACAGTGACCTCTCGGAATAGCTCCTTCCATTTAAACAGAGGCATGTCCTCGACGTAGGTGCTGAGAAACCTTCTTAATGGATAACGAGACCCTAACCCGTATCGGTGATGCTTAAAACGAGTCAGGATCCATACTTGTAAGAGCTGGATGCAACATCGGATTCGAACCTTGCTAACATTCCTCTGAATACCGTCTTGGTATCGCTGGAATGACAAGAATGTCTCTGCTAGAATAGCTGCCACTGGGTTGATTTTAAAGCGGACGAATTTGCTGAACACATCCATAGCAGCTTGGTCCACCATGTCACAAATGAATGGAAAGAGGACTAGTCCGTACACAGCCAAAGCAAACGCGGGTTGAAATAAGGCCCAATTCTTCTTATCAGCCATTTTGGAGATATGATTCTTTAGAAAGTGCCATTTCAAACCACTTGCTCCTCCTTGCTTGGTAAAGTCTGAAGGTTCCGGACGCACACCGATAAGAGCTTCTATACTGCCTTCATTAGCAACTTGCCCCCCTGTGAACTAGTATAGCTTTAATCTGCCCTCCATTGGAAAATCCAACAGAGCCTCATATTCTTCTATAGTTGGAGCAGCATCAAGGTTAGGGAATTCGAACACTTGAAGTTTGGGATTCCAGAACTGAATCATAACTTGCATAACTTCCATATCTTGGGGACGAACTTGGACTAGCACAAGGTCCAACAATTCCCCATAATTATCTCTAAATTGCTTCTTAATTTCTTCAGGAATTTTGGGAATTTGTTCAGCCAAGAAACTCACATTAATTATGGACAATTCCAATTTTGTTGATTTTTCGGGTGTCAATATGCTGCTAGAATTATTTGTGGTCACCATTTTTTTTTAAATTTGAAATGGTCTTTCCTTTAATGTAAAATGCACCTATTAGATTAAAATACATAGAAATTAATTACTTATATACAAAATGGGATAATGCATGAATGAATGAAAGAATCATTATAATTACTGAATAGATATATATATACATATATATATTTTTGAAATAATTGTTTATCGTTTTGGCTAACGCAGGGCAAAAAGCGGAATGCCCTATTCATCTTTATAACCATCTCCTTGGTGGGGGAACCAGACTTCCCCTTAAGGATGCAATGTTTTAATGGTTTTATTTTATACGAAAAAAATTCCAAACATATAATGGACACTACACAACCAGTATAGTGTATTACAATACAAACATTATCACTACAATTCACAACAAGTACAATGTCCTAGGATAAGGTTCTAATATACAATGGATGTCCTTGGCAAGTTCTAGACTCCCTATGAAGGTGCCCATATTGCATCTCTCAAATAGAGAAACCCAAATATTATGATGTTAGAAACAAGAGACCAGCTCGAGCGGCTAACTCATAATAAGAGGTAACAATATGAGTGGTCCACATCACCAACACTTAGAAGCGACAAAGATCGCGACCAGTGAGGCTAGTGTCCCTTCTATCCAAAAAGGTATCACTAATACCCGGGTGTAGGGCATATTTGAGTGCCTAAACTGTGTACATTATATATCACAATACAACCAAAACATTACATACTTGCACACATAATTCAAATACACCACATATAATTATTAATTAAGCATGCAATTTATACAATTAATAATTAAGCATGTAACATATATCTATTAATAATTAAACATGTAATTCATATTTATATATACAACTAAAATTAAGCATATAATTTATAATTATACATATAATTAATAATTAAGCATGCAATTACTGGAAATTAACTAATCAACAAAATAAATAATAACTTTGATTAAATCCCAAAATTAATTTATTATTTTTTTTGAAAATCTTATTTGTCATGTCTTATCTAAAAAGTGTTAAAAAAACAATTTATTAGTATATCCAGGTTACTTCTAGAAATGACTTTAATTAGAAAAGTTTGATTAATAAATGAATATATAAAAAAAATGATTTTTTATTGGTTTTGCAAATTTTTCCATGTTTAGACACATTTTATTAATTCAAATAAATTTTATGAATAATCATTTTCCACACTTGGTCCATTATTTAATATCGATATTATTTAAAGATTTGTAAACAAGACAAAATAATGAAAACCAATTGCAATGCACAATGATGAAATTGAAAGATTTACTAAAATAATAATGATTCATTTTTTATGCATGAAGTTGTTCATATAATTATAAGTTTACTTTAATAACATTCATTTTATTTAACATCCATACAATTATATTCTATTTAAAAAAATATATTTTTTTGCAAAAATAGTGCCAAATAGATGTACTTACCAATTAAAAACGCACCTGGCAACAAAAGAAATAAAAATTAATGCTTTGCTGAGGGCTGGATCCTGTGTGGAAAGGCTGGAACAAAGGAGACACGTGGCAGGATCTGATTGGCTGGGACCAGAGTGATAGGCAAGCCAAGACACGTGTCAGGATGTGGCTGGCTGACCAGGGAGGGCTCACGGTGCGTAGCGTGGATCTGCACGTTGCAGATTCCTTGCTCCCATAGAGAACAGGATTCAGTGTGGATGGTTGTAGTGAATCCGAGCCACCTTTCGCATTCTGATTGGCTGAAGGAAAAGTCAACGTAAGGAGGGAAAAAGTAATCAAATCCGAAGGCTATGGCTTGAGGGATGAAGGGTTGCACAGCGTGAAGCGTACTCGCTGTTGCACTGGATAGTGACTTATGGGAAATATGAATAGTAACGTATGGCAGTGTTTTCTTAGGGTTTTTCAGTGTTCTCCGTGTAAAAAATTTATGTTCACCGAATGCTCTATTTATAGCGAAATTTCAACCACTCCATCCCGAAATTAGGGTTAACAAAAATTCAAATTCGAATAAAATTTATCTCTTAAATTCAGGGATCTTAACAGACTGGTTTGACTCTATCTTCTCCTATTATTTTAATAATTTTTCATTATTCCTTTTTTCAAATTTAAATTAGGTTGTTTAGGTTTGATTATTTAACTCATTTAAATTGTTTCAAATATTTTATAAAATATGGACAAAAATAAATTTAATTATTTTTCTATATATTAAAAATTTCGAAAAATTAAAAAAAAAATAAAAAAACGTTTTTCTCTCTCCTTTTTTTTTTAAATGAGTATGGGCTTATGGTGGCCCATTCCTAATTCAAATTTTTTGTTCTTTCTTTTTCAAAATCATTTTTTTAACTTAAATTAGTTTTGAACATTTGGTCAACTTGACCACTTGAGTTCAATATTAATTTATCTACTATTATTTTTGAATTTCGGTTAACCCAATCCTTTAGATTTGGGAACTTGATTTGTTTATTCTTTTTTCGAATTTTTTAGTTAACCTAATTATTTAGATTTAGGAACTTGATTTTATTTTGCTTTGTTATATTTAATTAATTTTCGAAAATAATTATAAAATCTCATAAAATTATTTTTATTAAATAACAATTTTGAAATACATAAAATGAGGATAATTTATTTTTTTATTTAAAAATTGTTTGGACCTTTTTTGGGCCGGACAAAAATGGGTGTTCACATACACAGTGTGAGATTTCTTCATCCGCGCTTAAAATACCCAACAAAAAATGAAAATGATGAGGTAAACCTTTTTTAGGACTAGTTTTTAGTTTGTTAGCAAAATGAGCATTACCTGGCTTACTTTGGTTGACGTTTACAACTATTTAGGAATAATATTGATATTTTTTTCAATTAACTATGTGTACGTTTTGAATTAACAATTATACTTGCATATTTTTCTCATACATTATTTTATTTTTACTTGTTTATTTAGAAAAATAAAGGTAAAAATTAAAATGTGTTTCTTTTATTGTATCAATGATACAAGGATAGATGATATACATTTTTTTGGTTGATGTAGTTTTGTATGTTGAATGATGAAAATGTTTTATGGTCTACCCCTTTGTGTTTATTGTGTGGTATATATGAATTCTATTCATGGCTTTAAATTCAAGTACATATCTCGAATATTATTGATGATTCCCTTTAGTTACATGGTTTTTTGTGTAAATGTCGTAAAAAGGATTTCTATTTGGAGAATGTTGTGATTCATTGTGATTTGGTTCATTTGGAGTATATAAAATGATGTAGTTTTAGGGAGGGGAGTCGAGTTATATCCAAATTATGGATTTGATTCAGACTAGATCTTGGTTAAGTTTTTCAGTTGGTTTTAATTTGTTCTCATTTGCACAATGATGCGTTGATCATTCTACTCGTATTGATCTTTATTGTAACCTGTAATCGGGTTGGCACTCCTTGTACCATTTTATATACTTTTGCTTATTAAAAACAAATATGTGCATATACTTTTGCAAACACACTTTGGCTATGCATTATCACTATGGATGGTAATGAGTGTAGTTGGGTCAAGTGATGCACTATTTAGACTCATCTTGTTTTTTCAATTTTAGACGCAGATCCAAGTGGTTACTTTTTGGGTCTGCTACTTTTATGTATTGTGGTACCCAGCAGATTCATAGGTATCTTGAAATTCAGGAAATATTAAAAATAATTATGAGCAACATATGTAATTGTTTGCGTTTCACCAAACCATGTCGGAGAGCCTCCAACCACCAAGGAGTCTCCAACCATTACAGAGTTTCATTGTTTCTGGAACTTCATATTTGAATAACCCAACAATTAGAATGTTTCATATAATCTTATATGTTATTTTAGGCAATCAAAATGAGAAAAAAAAAATAAAGCATAATTGAAATTTTCGATTAAATATAATTCATTTTACTCAAAGAACATAAAAATAGAGTTACTACTTCAACATCTAATAAAAAAGTTATTTAGTAAAGCTGTTTAGTCAACATAACATTACATCATAATTATGGACTAACAACATAACATCAATGTTTAATTGACAACATAACATATGAATTAGGATGGAAAAATTATTTAGCAAGAATAGTTTAATCAATATAACATTACATCATGCATATGGATTAACAACGTAACATCACTAAGTAACAATATAACATCACATTTATATATTAACATAATATTACAATTATGAATTAACAAAATAACGTTACCTTTATGATTAGTAAGATAACATGGTTATGTTACTAAGTATATGAATTTATACAAGCGAGTCTAGACTCCTCATTAACCCCAACTCGGACCTGTTAAACAACGAGTTTTGAAATCTTTGATACTAATTAAACACTAATAAAAAATCACAAATTTAGACCGACACATTGTGTATGTCATTTGAGGGCATGTACTCACGGGTCCAACATCTCTAAACCCTAAACCCAACACCATCGATGATCACCACCTAACATCCCTTTGTACAAAAAGAATACAAACATGAATTGGTACGGAAAACAAAAGAAGAAATTTCTAATTCTTTAGAAGTTGAGTTTTGTATGCGGAATGAAAGAGCACATCTCGCTTTCACTTCACTCTAATTATTAATTACTATACCAATCTTAAATTCCTAATCATAGTGCAACAATTAGATTTTTTTTATGTATATAATCAATGTTAGTTAGTGAAGAACATTATGTCAAATTTTGAATGGACCAAATTATGAGATAGTACGAAAAAAAATTATTTTTTAAATCACTATTAAGGTTAAGTTAGTAAGAACATCTTCATCAATTTTGGGCCTCTTCTTTTACAAAACCATATAAAAGTTTAATCTTTGTTACATCTCTCACTTCTCACTTCTCCATTATTTTCATTTGTCATTGTCATAACTAAATTTATTCGATAATTTTTTTATCTCACTTAAATGAAAGCTCAATGAATTAAAAAATGGCTTGATCAATTATCAATGATAAATTTTGAAAGCTCAAAATAAAATAAAATAAAGAAAAGGATTGAAAAATAAAACTAGGAATAATTCTTTAATTAGTTAAAGGAATTGAGGAATATGAGTTTCAATTACACAAAATATCAAAGTTTCTTTATATACAAGTAACTAACCACTTAACTAAATAACTAACTAGCTTCTCACATCCGAGGGTTAATAATCAATCATGCAATAATTGAAATCTATGATTAATATTGATTTGCTAAGATTACTTGTAACACAAGTCTTATCCTATACATTCTCTCTATTTCTAGTTTTGTTGCTGGTGTGGGTAGCCTTGGTATGCTCGTGTCAAGTGCCTTGACCTTACCTGTCCCAATTACCTTGGCATGTGTCTGCTTTCTCGTACAATGCCATGTCTTTTGGTGTTGCTAACACTGCCAAGTGTCCCTTTGGCCTTTCTCACCCTACTAGATACCTTGGCTTTGTTTGTCTTGCTTAATGCCTTGCTAATAATTTAAATATAACCCTTTTGTATATCTTTTGGTACATACTAACCTTGGCCCATGACTTAGTACGTGAGGCATCTTTTCTGTTTTTTCTGTTATTGAATATGGCCCTTTGGCCAAGCTCACATGATCAAGATTCCTTACAATATGTCTATGGCCCGCCCACATTGCCCATTACAAATGTCCACGGGCTTCACGGAAAAACGGACCTAGCAAAATGGGAAAACGGACAAATTATACATGCCATGCCCACAAAAAATTGCGGGCTATGCAGGCGGACCCATAAGCAATGCCAATTTGGCCATCTATAGTTAGAATCCTTAAGACCTCTACGAGTATGCATTTGCCTTGGAAGATGTAGTTGCAACATGCCTAGGATCATGAGGAATTAGAGAGAGTATGAGCACATCAAATACTTCCTCAAGGGACTTGGTGAACAGTTTGACACAGTAAAGGCCCAAATTCTCCTTATGAAGCAATTAACATCCATCAACAAGGTCTTTTCCTAGTCTTGCAACAAGGAAGGTAACATGATGGACCAGAATATGACAACAAGAAAGTAATCAACTCCATCAATTCAACTGAACCTTGGAGGAATCAACCCAACAGAAGTTCAAGAAGAATGAACACTGACTTCAATAATAGAAGAAAATATCATGCAAATTCATGGACAAGCAATTACTCAAAGACTTCTGGATTAGGCAACAACAACAAAGTCTGTAGCTTTTGTGGATAAGAGAGGCATACTGCAGAAACATGGTTTTCCTCCTAACTTCAAGTTTAAGGTTAAACAAGAGGACAATTATGTTAACAATGTTCATATTGATCATAAAGTGAAGGACAACGGGCAAGAAAGAAAGCATAGAGAAATGTGCAATACACAAGTAGAACAACCTCTATAGATAAGTAGCCATGAACACATAATCAATCAAGTTAGTCAAGATTACCATAACAATGAACACTACGAGATATCAGGTACAATTCTTAACAATAAGACATAGATTCTTGATAGTGGTGCTACTGATCATGTCACAAATGATGCATCCAATTTTACAAAAAATAGCTGAATCAAATAAATACATGTGAAACTTCCAAATAACATCACTCTGATTGCCAAATATTCAGGAACAATTCATCTATCTCATACTCTCACTCTTCATAATGTGTTATACATGTCTATCTTTAAATAAAATTTGATCTCCATTGATAAGCTAGCTTGCTCCTTAAGATGCAAGCTTGTCTTTGATAAGGATTTTTGTTTGATTTAGGATATGACTTCCTTGAAGACGATTGGTCATATTGAAGCCTATAACAATCTATACATCCTTAGTAGAGATCATAGAATTGTTGACAAATCTTTACATGTAATTGGATCCATAAACAAACTTAATTTTCCTGATTTTGATGTTTGACATCTTACATTGGGCTAGATGTATGTTTCCAAAAACCTCCTTGTTCCAAACTTTTAGCATAGTCTTTAAAGTCTTGAACTTAGTAGCCAAGATATACATAGGACACCCCACCACACTCATATTCCAATGATCCTCCACCACTTTCCTCAAACTTGGATGTTGCAGCCATATTTTATGAAACCTAAAATGGGCATGATTAGAAGCAGAACCATTAGTAGAAGTCATCATCAAAGGGTGATGATCAGAGGCAGGCCTGGGCAAAGTGTAGCAGGTAGTAAAATTCCACTTAAAAGGCAATCTGTCATTGCAAAGAGCTCTATCTAATCTCTTCTCAGCGCGAGCCACCCTCTCCTTTTGTTTGAACAGGTGAACTCAACACCTCTGGTTAGAATGTGAGTAAGATGACCAACCTCAGAGAAAGCTTTGAATTCATCACAAGCTATTCTATTAGGTAAAGAGGAACCTCTACACTCATTGGCACCAAGGATAACATTGCAATCGCATAAACAACACCAAGGCTCAGGGCAAACAGCTATTAAGGATAGAATTTCAGCCCAAAAAGCTCTACGGATCAAGTATTGTGTATAAGCATAAACAACACAAACAAAGACTTTCTTATTATCCACATCCAAAGAGATGGATATCTGCTGAGAGGAGTTAGAGATGATGGTGGGATTAAGATCAACATGACAAAGACCCCAAATTATGGGCAACAAATTACCTCTATCATTCACAACAAAGAGCTTTAAATTTAAAGCAGACCAAAATAGAGGGCTAATTTTATTAGAATGCACCATAGGCTCAGATATGAAAAGGATATCATGCTTATTTTCCAACCAGGACTTTTTCATCACTAGCTTAGTATAGTTCCAATAGAGGAGCTTCATTTGGAAACATTGAGATAACCACCGTTGTGGGTAAAGTGCACTTTTTCATGGCTTTGCTTTTGTCTCAACTTATTTTTTTTAAGATTTAGAAAGAACTTTTATGAAAATGTCTTCTTCAACTGCATCAGCCTCACCTTCGTCAACCTAAAGCCTTCATATAATTCTTGATTCCTTGGCTACAGGCAAGCTAGCCATTTTCTTATGAGATTGGACTTTGAAATTTTCTGTTTGCATGAGTTGCACACTCTCCTGCCCTTCATTTCCAATAAAGTCCTCTACCCTTGTGTCAATGGATTCTTCATCAGAGGAGTCGTCAACTCCATCAACTTCCTGTTGAGGAGGCATAATAACCTTTTCAAGCTGGTCTACTTGGAAGTTTTCTCTATTATCAAACTCCAAGTTAATGATTAAATCCTTTTCTTGAATTGGCTTGGATGCTTTTCCAATACCATTAACCTCTTCATGTTCTGCAGTCGATCCATTTATTTTGTCAAGAGTGTGTGTAGGGGGACCTTTTTCTGGGATAACATTTGAAGTTCTCCCTATATGGTTCACCTTTTTCGACCTTGGTACCTCATTAGTTGAGTCTTTGTTGTTTCTCCTACAAGCAGATGCCAGATGGCCTACGGAGTGACAAGCATTATAGAAACTTGGAAGATTTTCATATTCAATGTACACAAAAAAGGTAAATCCTTCTCGCTCCACTAAAATTTGGTTAGGCAAGGTACCTTTAAGATCTAAATCCACCAAAATCCTAGCAAAATGTCCAAAGGATCTAGTAGAAGTTGCCTCATCAAGTGATATTGGTGTCCCCAATCCCCCAGATATTGAGAACAAAATCCTAGCACTCCAATATTCAAGAGGAAGGCCCAAAATCTGAATCCGACACTGAGAATGTGAAAGCTTTTGAAGACTGGGATTGAAATTTGGAGTCCATAGAGACAATCTTAAGAAACCGGACTTCAAGTTCCAGGAACCCACCGTGCAAAGCGTTCTCATATCCTCAATCGATGAGAAGGAAAATTCATAAAAGCCTCTTCCCAATGAAACTATGTTCCACTTATCGATCATATTCCAAAGGGAGGCAAATTTAGCTCTATGTTCAGAAAATTTAAGATGTTTATCTCCCTTTGAAAGAATGAGCCTCCCATCGAGATGAGACTTACACCTCTGAATGCCAGCTTGATAATACTCCTCTAGGATTTTGATAGCTATGGCGTCTCCTTTTAGATAAGGCTGCGGGAGTTGGGAGATTGAAATATCACTTGAAGCTTTGAGAGCTTTCACGAAGGATATCTTCTCCTCGACTTCCGTTTTTTTCTCCTCATTTGGTCCTTTTCCCACAGTATAGGAGCCTTCTAGATTGGCCAAAAAATTCCATGGAATCATTGCATTGTTTGTAGTGAGATTCATCATTGCAAATCCAAGAAAGTTGGAGAGTCAAACCCTAGCAGAGCTTTTGCAAGAGTAAAAAATGAGAGAAGTGAGAAAGAGATAGGTGACAAAGAAATAATGTGAGAAATATGGTAGATTTTTATATTTTTGGGTATGAGAGGAAGAGAAAATAAAAAGAAGAGAAAAGAAAAGAGGAGAAAATATAGATACAAATTTTTGAATGACAAAAAAAAAGGTTAAAGAGAGTGGTTAAAGAATTTGTTTTTGTTATTTCAATCTCTCTCACTTTACTAACGAGTGTTGGTCAAGTGGTATATGTTTGATTCTCCTTAAGCAAGATTTCGCGTTCGAGTCTTGTGGATGGAAAAAATATCCGCTGGAGACTTAGTCCCACATACATGTTGATATTTCCGGCCCGAACAGGATTGCCTCCAATGCGAAGATACCCGTGGGAAACCAAAAAATATCTCTCTCACTTTCTCTTCACATGTGGAGAAAAAGAGTTGTAAGGGTCTTATCACTACAAGAAAAGTTCCTATTAGCCACACTTAATCAGCCACATTAAATAACTTGTATCAAAATTAATGTATAATATAAGCCCATAAATTTATTACTCTAATTGGGCCTCTGGCAAAAAAGGCAACAAAAAAGCCTTTTTTCTTTCTCCTCCCTCTTTTCTTCATACCTTTCTCCTTCCTCTTTTCTTCATACCTTTCTCCTTCTTCCTCCATGGAAAATCGGCTACATCACTCAAATCTTTTGTGTTATTCACTTCAAATGCAGCTTCAATCGCTAAAATTCATCTTCAATCACTGAAATTCGCTTCATTCATTCAAATCCCTCCAAATACATATTTTCGTTCAAATCGCCCTAAATTCAACTTCATTTGTTCAAATCCAGCATCAATCACTCAATCCAACTTCAACCTTCCATCGCTCAAATCCCGTTTCAAATCCAGGTTTAGGGGTCTCGGCACCGCCATTCTTATTCGGTTCAGGTATTTCAAAAACCTAATTCATTTACTATTTGATCACAGTCAATTCATGGAGGATAACTTCTGAAACATTTTGAATTTTGTTTTTGGTTTTGATCTGAAGCTTATTGAATGTGAATGCTTCTGTAACCTCATTTCACCTAAGTCATTAGGTGTATGCTTATTTAGTTCATGATTAGAAGGAAGGATATTTAATGGATGCATGTAATCTGTAAAATTGTTACACATATGGATTTTTTTTTCAATTTGTCATTAAAAATCTATGCTCTGAGGAATCTGCAATCTGAGTTCCTATTTCCTTCAAGGCATGCATTGTGTCTTGCTTACAGCATTGGAGATAGGAGTTGGTAGATTGCATTTCCTTTTTTTAACTTTCCCTGACCTTTAACAATAACATGTGCTATTTAAAGTAACCAAAACATGGAGCTGATTATACAAATTATAAATGTTCTCTTAGGTTCTACTGCTGATTATTATTTGATAGAATGGTTGTTGTCATCAAGCAACAGTTGATTAATGCTTTTAATATTATTCTTCATTTTCAACTGTGTGTAGTTAGTTCCTTGGATTGTTTGACACTTGGGTTCTGTTTTTGTCAAATCGAATACAATCTAGTGATCCTATCTAAGAATTGAAATTGTACCCAAAAAGAGGTGGCGAGAATCTAAAAAATATGAAGTGAGGCAAGAGATTATACTTCGAGTAATCGAATTTTCATAGGCTGAGAAACTAGCTAGTTAACTTGTTTGTTACCTGATACTAAACATCTGAACTTTTGGATGGTCTTATTGTCTCAAACATTAGGATAAACCAATATAGAGAGAAGGAAATGGTAGCTCCAACTAAGATTCTTTTCTTTACTTCATATGCTTGAATTATGCATTACAGTGCTATAGCTGTTACTTATTTTCATGGCTGAAGACACTTGCTGAAACGATAAAACGTAATTACTTAAGTATATGAACTTTTTTTATGTAACTCTCTCAAACCTTTGTTCCCTGAGCAAAGGTTACTATTTGCCTTAAAAAGCAAGTTATGTTTAAGTGTCACTTTTTACTATTATTGCATGAGTTCTAAGTTCTAACAACAATGATAAAATGTAAATCATTTAATAAAGTATCATACCTACCAACTTTGAATTCACTTAAATAAGTAGCACCTTTTAAGTTCAGAATGTCATGATTTATTAACTTAACCTAAACTTTCTGATTCCATTTTATAGGTATCCATGTGCTGTTTCATAACATATTATCCCATTTAGTTTTAACTTCAAAGATTCTTTAATTATTGTTTTTATAGAACAATAGTAATACACACCTAGTTGCAGCCATAACTATTTGTTTGAGCTTCCTTCTTGGCTCAGTTTCAGAGGTCAATACCTGAAAAACCAGAAGCACAAACATTATTGTACCTAGTATTATATACACAAAGACATTATAGATTATTCTGGGACCTGTGCATCTCTATCTCCCCATTATAAATGACTAGACTCCCCCAACCAATACCTGACTCATCATTAGATCACCATGTCTCCAATGGAACCCAAAGTAACTAAGAATGCATCTCTCAAACTCCTCCACCAGCTTCACATAAAGCGAATCCGCATCCGGTTCATTCTCAAAGAAGGCGTATATGTCATCTTCACATCCCTCACATTTCCTTATGTATTCAGAAGCCAATCTACATAGATGAGGACAACTTCTCCTATCTTTGAACCCCATTTGCCTAGCTGCAACATATCACAGAAACTTGCACATATATATAAAGATTGAAACCAATCCAATTGATATTGCTGTAGAAAGAGCATAGTAAAAGATAGAAATCAAATCAAGTAAGAATCTAACAGAATTTGAGTATTTCCTCTTTTTGTCTGTCCTCTTTATTTCCTTCATTTGGCACACCATTTACAACCTTTCCCTGTATATTATATTATACACTTTTTTACCAATATATAAAATACTTCTTGCCTATGTTTATTGACATGATAACCTATATTATTTGTGAACTTTTCAACTTCATATTTTTATACTCTAAAACACTTGTTTATATTGTGGAAAAATAAGCAACTTAGCCACGGTTGTGGTGTGGCAAAATCAGAAACTTAGCCACGGTTCGACTGTAGCTGAATTAAACAGACTGTGGCTAAATAAATGTTACCACATTTCATAGAAGTGTAGCGAAATAACATAATGACCGTGGCTAATTTTTAGCAACACCTTTCCTTGCCACAACGACATTAAGTGTGGCCACTCAATCTAGCTACGGTTTTTCCCCACTTTAGCCACGGTTTCAACCATGGCTAACAGGAAGTTTTATTGTAGTGTATGTACTTTTTATTTATCTCCCCCTTACCCTCTTTTCAACCAAATGATCGAGGGAAAAATTCATTTTCTCTAGAACATCTCTCCCTTCAACTTATTTCTTCTTTTTTTCTACACAACTGCTAAATAATGAAACAATTATTTACCAAATTAAAATGGAATCAGTCTCTTTAAGCTATCATTTTGTATAGAAAATTCTTATGTAACAAAAATCCAAGGGAAGCAAAGTGAGGAATATAATCTTTGATCTCATGTATATACCTAACAAAACGTAAGGGTGCTAGCTAGTACTTTTTAGTTTTCGGCTTTTCACTATTTCTACCCTCATGTTGGCAACCAATAATAGGAGAAAAGAGATTCTCTCTCCAAAATAATCATATATTTATGTCTTAACCATTTATATTTTACTAAATAATATAAAAATAATACCTTTTGTTTTATAGCAATTTTCTTCTTATTTAAGTGATATATTTTATTGGCAAATGTTAGTATGTTAATATTTTTGTTATGGGCCGGTGAGACTCAAACATTCAACCTTCTTCAGTCACATCTTTCATTCTAACCATTAAATCACCTTATAACTTTATTTTTATGTTGTTAGTGAGACTCGAACTCACAACCTCCTACACTTCATTCCTTAAGTGACACATTAACCTCTTACACTTCATTACTTAAGTGATATATTTTAATTGGATTTATAGCAATTTTCTTCTTATTTAAGTGATATTTTTTATTGGCAAATGTTAGTATGTTAATATTTTTGTTATGGGCCGGTGAGACTCAAACATTCAACCTTCTTCAGTCACATCTTTCATTCTAACCATTAAATCACCTTATAACTTTATTTTTATGTTGTTAGTGAGACTCGAACTCACAACCTCCTACACTTCATTCCTTAAGTGACACATTAACCTCTTACACTTCATTCTTTAAGTGATATATTTTAATTGGATGATTCAGGAACTGAGACTACAAGAATGAAAACAACATATCTATGATCATAAATAGAGACCCCCATATGTGGTCCTCACCCATTTTGTCACATTCTATATACTTGCCCTTCTTGTTTTTTCTATTTATATCATAGTTTTCTTCTCCTTGACTTCTTCATAGCTATCTACCCTTCCTCCAATCTCTTTCTCTCGTGGTTCTTCTTTCCCGGAACTAATGCAACGAAACTGGGCTGAGGGAAAGCGAACCTTGGAGTATGAGGATGAAGAAGAGGAAGAGGAAGTAGTGAGTGAGATAATGAGTTATGGAGAAGAAGGAATGAACAAGAAAAGGGTGGTGAGCAAAGATCTATCTAGCAGCAAAAGAGGGTCAAAAGCTGGAGGGTCAGTGCCACCCTCTTGTCAAGTGCATAGTTGCAAAACTGATCTAAGTGAAGCTAAGCATTATCACAGAAGGCACAAGGTTTGTGAGTTCCATGCCAAAGCTCCTTCTGTGCTCATAGCAGATCAGCAGCAAAGGTTTTGCCAGCAATGTAGCAGGTTAAGAAACCCTAATCTATTTTAAATAATGATTTCTTGTGTTTCAATTAGTTATAAATAGATATAATTTGTCCTCCTGGTTGTCTCATTCCATATCTCTATTCATTCATATATTGTCATATAAATAAATAGAAAATTTCTAAAATTTAATTTTTTTAATGTTACTTATTAAAATTTAATTGGTGATAAAGATTGACATGTTTTTCTTATTGAAGTTTGGCTTTTTAAATTGTGGCTTACAAATGTATTTGACTTCACAGTTTTATAATTTTATTTGTCTCGAGTTAGAATCGTAATTAGTAATTGAGTTCACGGTGTTATAATTTTGATTGTCTCAAATTACAATAACATACGATTGTGATTATGGTTGTATCGTACATATTATTTTTTTTTTAATTTTAGTGTTAGTGGTGATCGATCACAATTTAAAATATCATTGAAACTTAATTTTCAATGTAGAATAGCTTAGGGAAGATGTCTTGTGATTAGGATTGTGTTAATTATATGTGCTTGCCTTTTTCAACCAGCCTTAGGTTGTAATTTGACAATCCAGAAACTGAATGTCATTTACGAAAACGCCATTACAGTTATCACCATCACTTGGTCCTGGAGTAATGATTTTAATAAAAAAAGTTATTTGAATATTAAATTTGGGACACTATATATTATAACTTGAATATTTATATCTATTTTTACTTATTTTTATTTTCTTCCTCACATATTTCAATATAAAAAATAGGACAATATAATTTCATGGTGTTCTAGTTTTATAATACAAAAAACATTACTCTGACTTACATGAAGTTGACAACACAAAATGTATTTATTTTATTCTTTCATTTTTTTTAATCAGACAATCTCCATCGAGATGGCAAATCAGGATTGAATTTCAAACTCCTCTCTCTTTAACTCTTTTAAGTATGATGCATGATTTAGGACAATGGATATTCATAACAAAGGACATATCATTTCTTTCTTTTAATTCATTATTTTAGGTTTACTTAAGTTTTTGTTCCTGAAAATTTGTGCACTTTGTTTTAAGTTCTAATCCAATTCTCATTTTTAGTCCCTAAAATTTAAAGCATTTGGTGATAGTCCTTCTCCTATGTTAAATGATAAAGTGTCTATATCAATATTGTATGAATCAACAATTAGTGAGAGTACCTATGATATTGACAGATAGTTGCTTAACTAACAGTAGGGACTGAAACTAAATATTTTAAAATTTAATGAACAAAACCAAAACAATAAATTTCATACGAACTTAAAAAAAACATACAATTTTTGAAGTTGCAAAAATTTATTCAAGCCTTCATTTTATTCCTTATATAGAGTTAAGTTAGTACTTTTATGTCAATGACCAGCTATATCTAACATGCTCATTTAGTAAATAACTCTTCGGGATTAAAACGTGAAACTACATGTCCCTGAAAATATTTTTTGCTATGATGTATTGTCAACAAAGGGTTTAAGTTGTTGAATGAAAAACTTGTGAATGATTTGTGTTATGATTGGAGTCTATTAATCATAGACATTTATAACTAATGGGCCAAAATTAAAAATAGAGTGAGTGTAGATTGGTTATCACATCTTAATCCATACAGATTGGTTATTGTTCTTTCCTAGAACACAAAGGTACGGAACAATAGTTAATCAGCTGCTGAGGATGGAGAAGAGGAAGGACGTCAAAGTACAAGATGATGTAGAAGAGCTGGACCCGCCGGTGGAGGTACCTAAAAAGGTTCTCCGACGATCAAGTCAGTGTATGAACTTGGTGTTAAATGTATGGGAGTATGAGAATATAAAGATAGAAAGTAATAGAGTGAGTAATGCTAGAGAGTATAGAGATTGAGATACTTCCTGTTGGTAGAGACTCCTATTTATAGAGGGGAGAGCTGACTTTGGGCTCTTGGCAGGTAGCGCAACACGTAGCCGATCAAGGGTATTGTCGGGGGTTGCTTTTTCCGTGTCAGGCGGTCTGCCAGGACCGTACTCTGCGCTACTCTTGTCTTTTAGCCTGTGGCTGGTTTGGTAGCCGTTCTACAATCTGTCTGTCGTGCTGGCATGTGGGTTGGTGAGGTACAGATGGCATGACAGGGGATGTCTCTAAGGTCAACTCTGGTGGGCCAAGCACGCGAGACCTACCTCGGCGACCAAGCATGCGGGTCTTTGGCTCGCCGGGTACGAACAGTTGCCCTCTAGTCTGCCAGGATGCTGGGCGAGCATGTTGGGAGACTCTAATGATCGTCAAACGACCTCTTTCAGGGTGGTCTGGCTATACGAGATTTGGCGACCTGAGATTGAAGGGCGTTGATTGAGCTGGCCAGGGCGCCAGGCGAGTATTGTTAGAGACGCCCCTCGACCTGGTGATTGCCTAACTGGGCGTGTTGATCTAACTTGAGCAGCTGGGTGCTTCTTGTATGAGATTTCGTGACGTGTCCCTTTGGTTCCTCGCGCCACGTGGTAGGAATTAATGACCTTGGGTAACGTATCAGTTGGAGTGGGACGTTTCATCATTATCTGCTGTGACCCTTGATGTCCGCCGAACTTTGTCGTGTCATGGGAGTAACCGCTGGTCATTCAAATGCCAGCACGTGGCATGACCTTTGGTTTCCGCCGAATTTTCCTTGTTTTTCGGGTTTCCGTTGGATTGCACTTGATTGTTTTTCTACGTCCCTGATGAGGATGTGGATGGGCCTGGCCACTGGGCCTGTGGTCCAGGTTCTTCTATAAATAGAGGGTGCCTCGTGGCTTTTCCTCTTTTACGTGTTTCCAAACCTCCTGAATACTTTCCGTGATTTCTTTGCTCCCAGCGTGATCTTCTTCGAGATTCTTCCTCTTTTCAACTTCTTCTTCTAATCCAGGTAACAATCGTTTCTCATGGTTTACATTTGCGATTACGAATCTGATTCTGACGTGGAGATCCTTCCTGGACCTCCACCGTGTTTCCGAAAACCGCCACCCTCGTCTTATGCATTGGTGGAGATTCCCGAGCCGTTGAGCATCGTCCCCCTTCCTCCCAAAGGTGGAGGTGTAGGGTTTCAATGGAGAGGTATCGACGATTACTTGGCCTCACTTCGTGCCAAGTTTGGGTTCATTTTGAGTGGCAGCTCTGAGTCTGAGTCTGATGACTCTTGTGATGGCAGGTTCATGGCGACGAGGACGTATAAGGCAAAGGCTCCTCAACTGTTTATTCCGGCGGAGATGGGCGGGGAGGATTCCCGCTACTGGTGGGTCGATAGGGAGGTGCTCGGTACTCCTAGCACGTTCCACTACGGAACTCCCCTTAACATACCTGTGGCCAAAGAAACTTTCCATGGTTTCGAAGTCAGCGCCCCTAGGTCGGGGGAAAGGGTCTGCTATAACTTTACTGAGGAGAAAAATGACAAGTACACCTTCTTCCTTTATGAGGCGTACTGCCGGCGCTTGGGGCTTCTCCTCCCCCTGGAGGAATGGGATGTGCAAGTCCTGGCGCACCTGCAGATTGCTCCTAGCCAACTGACCCTAAACTCGTGGGGGTTCATTCGCGCATTTGAGATTATGTGCAAGGCGGCGGACATCCCTTGCACATTGAAGTTATTCTTTTGGATGTTCCGCGTCGGCCATCGCACCAATACCGACGAAGATAAGGAGGGTCGCCACGGATGGACGAGTCTACAATCTCGGCCTAGGCGGGGGCTATTTACGCCGTTCTCTTCAAATGAGAAAAAATGGAAAGGTGGGTATTTCAGGGTGAACGTCAGGCGGGCATGGAATGACTGGTGTCTTACCAAATCCGGCGCACCGCTATTTCCCTTCGCATGGAAAGGGGGACATCCATCAACGCCCTTCCAAGAGCTTTCTTGTGGAGAATGAAGATTTGTCTCCGGAAGAGGTGAAAGCTGTCGAGACCATGACTTACTGGATAGACGAGGGGGGACTCCTACCCTGTTCGGCCATCCGTGACGGGGGCGGGGCTTTAGCGGACTTTGTTGGTGGGTGGGCTGGATGCTGACTGCTTTTATGGCTTTGCTTATGTACTTCTTTATCCTTTTACTGATGATTTTCTTCCTTTTTGTGCAACCGAACTAAAAGCCAAGATGAGTGAGAAACTGAGGAAAAGCATGCTGTTGAAGAGGGCCGCCGCCCTGGTTAAAAAAGACGCTGCTGTTTCCAAACGCCAGAGGACAACGTCTCCCGTGCCTTGCTCTACTGAGGGGTTGCCTAGCCGGACGACTAAGCAGCCAGCTCCAGTGAGTGGGGGGCGCCCTGCGAGGGAGTCGTCTCTGCCTGAGCAGCCCGAGAACTTGATGGATCAAGAGCTAGTTCAAAGGGCTACTGATTCGCCTCTTGCTGTATCTACTGAAGTGGTTCCCCCTGCTGATCCTACTGGAACTCCTCGGTCTGCATCGACGAGGGTAGAAGAAAGTGCCGGTACGTCGACGATCCCTGCCTCTAGGCAATCAGATGGAGTGGATGCCGGTCGCTCCTACGATCCAAGCAGGAAGAAAAGTTCTAGGGGGAGTCAAGATCGCCTTTCTCCTGTTAGCGTCCCCAAAGTGATTGATCAGGTGCTTCTGAATGCCCATGCTAAGGAGACTTTTGACAAGTTACCCGTGCCCGTCCTGCTGCAAAACGTGAAGGGGAGTGCTGTCCTCATAGCCTCCATCCAGAAGTACTTGGAGACGGATGGGGTTTTAGAGTCGCGGATGGCGCGATGGCGAAAATCTGGGCGATGCATGAGGCGGAGAAGCAGAAGATGGTTGATCTTCATTCCGCCGAGAAGGGGGAGCTGGTCAATTTGGGCGAGGTCGCTAGGGCTCAGGTAGCGGATTTGTCAACCCGTGTGGATTATCTTGAAAGTGACAAGATGAAGCATACCGCCCAGGTGATGGAATCCGAGGGGGCAGTCCGTGCCAAAGACGAAGCGCTTCATCGGCGGAATCTGGAAATTCGTCTTGCGAAAGAGGAGGCTGCGACTTGGAAAGCTCGTGTTGAGGCTGCTGAACAAGAAAAAGCCACACTTCTGACGCAGGTGCAGGCGTTGGGGGGGAGAAGGCATCTCTGGAAACCCGGGTTCGGGAATTGGAGGAGGAGCGGGCAGCCGTCGAAGTTGAAAAAGTGTAGCTGGAGAAGCTTGTGGGCGAGGCTGCCGTAGACGTGTGGAGAGTGCCCAGCCTCAGCTGGCTCTAGCTTTTCCAAGCACCGATTGGACTTGGATGCAGCTGGGTGCTTATGTGGAAGAGGGGCGCCTGTTGGTAGGGGATGAAAATGGCGATCCAGTTTTGATGCCTTTTCCTGGTCAAGGGGGGGGGGGGACTTTGTAATTTGTCTTTAAGTATCTTGTAACAGTTTCCTTTTAATGGATGAACAACTTTGCGATAATTCCTTTGTTTAAATTTTGTACGCAAAATGACTTTATACAATTGCTGGATGATTTTGTCTTTATGAACAACTTTGAATGTATGATGGATTTAATTCTGAATTTAAACGCCTTTAGCGTGCCTGGTGAAATGGAAGTGATCCTCCTTCGGCCAGGTGAATGCATCAGGCAAAGGGGGAGTAAACCGGCCCCTTGGGTGACTGTAGAAAACCATTAAGTGGGATGGCACTAGGCAAGGGGGGCGAAGACCGGCCCCTTGGGTGAATGTAAAAAACCATTAAGTGAGATGGCACCAGGCAAGGGGGGCGAAGACCTGCCCCTTGGGTGAATGTAAAAAACCGTTAAGTGAGATGGCACCAGGGAAGGGGGGCGAAGACCGGCCCTTGGGTGAATGTAAAAAACCGTTAAGTGAGATGGCACCAGGCAAGGGGGGCGAAGACCGGCCCCTTGGGTGAATGTAAAAAACCGTTAAGTGAGATGGCACCAGACAAGGGGGGCGAAGACCGGCCCATTGGGTGAATGTAAAAAACCAAGGCTGGAAAATGATCCTTCAAAACAATCATAGAGTATAACATCTCGTTATCATATATAACTGGAAAAGATTACAAAAGAACGACCAATCGCGCATGGGGTTGTCAGTTAGGCATAGAATATCTGGAGGTCGGCGGCGTTCCAAGTCCTGGGGATGCTTTTTCCTGCCAAATCTTGAAGCTTGTATGCTCCTTTGCCGATCTTGCTGGTTACGCGGTAAGGTCCTTCCCAGTTAGGTCCTAGCTTGCCTTTCACCCGTCCTATGTCTGCTCTCCTTAATACCAGAGTTCCTTCGGGAAACTAGCGGGGAATGACTGAAGAGTTGAATTTCGCCGCGGTTTTCTTTTTGGTGATCTCTTCCCTTAAACGAGCCCTTTCCCGGATTTCTTCCACTTCGTCGAGGTTGTTTCTGAGGAGAGATTGGTTGTCGCCCTCGTTCAACTGAAGTATTCGCCAGGTAGGTTCTCCTATCTCGACCGGGATCATGGCCTCTGCACCATATGTTAAGTTGAATGGTGACTCACCGGTCGTAGAGTAGGGAGTGGTTCGGTACGCCCATAGTACGTGATGGAGTTGATCTGGCCAATTTGCTTTTGATTCGTCCAGACTCCTCTTTATCCCTTTCAGGATGACCTTGTTTGCTGCTTCGGCCTATCCATTAGTCTGTGGATGCTCCACTGACGTGCAGTGTTGTTTGATGCGGAGGCGTGATAACAATTCTTGGAACCTTCGATCGGCAAATTGAGTGCCGTTATATGTTACTATGGCGGACGGGATGCCGAAACGAGTGATTATGCTTCGCCAAGTGAATATTTGGATATTTGTTGAGGAGATGGTGGCTAATGCTTCTGCTTCTATCCATTTGGTGAAGTAATTTATGGCGACTATAAAAAATTTTAGCTGTCCCGTTGCTTGAGGGAAAGGCCCCAGAATGTCCATACCCACCTACAAAAAGGCCAAGGCGCTTATGTTGTGGTTAATTCTTCTGGTGGGGCTTTGTGGAAGTTAGCGAAAAGTTGGCAACGAGTGCATTTTCGAGTGAGGTCTGTTGCGTCCTTTTCCATTGTGGGCCAGTAGTATCCAGCACGTAACACCTTCTTGGCGAGTGAGGCGGCGCCCAAGTGGTGCCCACAACTTCCTTCATGAACCTCTCTGAGGACGTAATCCGTCCGTTTTGGACCAAGACATTTAAGCAAGTGGGTGGTGAATCCCCGTCGGTATAGTGTCCCCCGGACCAGGGTGTACCAAGAGCAACACCTGAGGAACCGTTGCTTCTCCTTCGAGTCGGAGGGTAGGTTACCATGGAAGATGTATCGGATGAAAGGGCCCGTCCAGTTGTCTGGGATCTCCACTTGTTCTACTACCATGACACTTGGGTGGTAGACTGTTCTTGGACGACAGACCGATTATTCCCGAGGCATTTGGTACTGGCGAGCTTGGACAAGATATCTGCCCGGGTGTTGCTTTCACGGGGCACATGCTGAATGGTCGCTTCATCAAAGTCGGCCATGAGCTCTTTTACTTTGAGCAGATATTTCCCGAGGAGGGTATCCTTGGTCTGATATGCACCTGTAACTTGAGAAACAACTAATTGGGAATCACTGCAAATTAATACCTTATGGGCGCCCACTTCTTTTGCTAGCTGTAATCCGGCGATGCAAGCCTTATACTCTGCCTGATTATTGGATGTTGGAAATGTGAAGGTGAGGGAATGCTCAATGGTTACTCCTTACCCATCTTCTAGCAGAATTCCAGCCCCGCTGCCTCTTGGATTAGAAGATCCATCGATAAAGATAGTCCATACCTGCTCTGGATCGCCCTCTGGTGTGGCCAACTCGGCCACGAAATCAGAGAGGACCTGGCTCTTAATGGCCGTGCGAGGTTCGAAATGGATGTCAAATTGTGAGAGCTCTATTGACCATGTGATCATCCGCCCAGCCAACTCTGGTTTATGCAAGATTTGCCTGATTGGCTGGTTGGTTCTGACAATCGTTGCATGAGATTGGAAGTATTGGCGCAACCTTCGCGTGGCTATCAGCAATGCATAAGCCACTTTTTCCAGCTTCTGATACCTTAGTTCTGGGCCTTGCAGGGCCTTGCTTGTGAAATAGACCGGGTTTTGACCTTCTACCGTTTCTCGTATTAACACAGCCGCAACTGCGCCGTCGGACACGGCCAGATATACATACAGAAGCTCGTCAGGCAATGGCTTGGAGAGAATAGGTGGGGCGGCCAAATATTGTTTGAAAGTGTTGAATGCCACTTCGCAACTCTCAGACCATTCAAACCTCTTGCTCTTCTTCAACAACTGAAATAAGGAGAGTGAATGTTTGGCGGCGGACAAGAGAAACCTGGACAACGCAGCTAGTCGCCCATTCAACTGTTGCCTCGATGATCGCCTGGCATTTGGATGGATTTGCCTCAATCCCTCGACTAGTCAGAAGAAAACCAAGGAATTTGCCAGCCTCCACTCTGAAAGTACATTTTTCTGGATTAAGCCTCATGTTGTACTTGCGGAGTTGTTGAAAAATATTTTCCAGAATGGATACATGATCTTCGCCGGGGAGGCTCTTGGCGATCATATCATCCATGTCAACTTCCATGTGTTCTCCAGTCTGGCCGGCAAACACCTTGCTCATCATCCTTTGATAAGTCGCCCCAACATTTTTCAACCCAAAAGGCATGATGGTGTAGCAGTAGGCGGCCTGATCAGTGATGAACGTTGTTTTCTCCTGGTCGGGAGGGTACATCGGAATCTGATTGTACCCGGAATATGCGTCCATGAAGGACAGGTACTGATAGCCTGAAGAATTATCCACCAAATGGTCAATGTTGGGAAGAGGATAAGGGTCTTTAGGGCATACCTTATTGAGTTCCGTGTAGTCCACGTACATCCACCACTTCCCAAATGGCTTCTTCACCAGCACAACATTCGCCAACCACATGGTGTAGGTGATTTCGTGGATGAAACCCGCCTCCAGCAACTCAGCTACCTTCAAGGCGACCTCCTTGGTCCTGTCAGCCCCCATTTTACGCCTTCTTTGCGCCACCGGTTTAGCACCTTGTTTCGTCGTTAGCCGATGACAGACAAAGGAAGGATCTATACCAGGCATGTCTGCTGCTGACCAGGCGAAGAGGTCTTGGTTTGCCCTCAAAGATGTCTCCAGCCTCAACCTTTGGCTTGGTGGAAGGGTACTACCAAGGTACACTACCTGTCCTGAGGATTGGCCCAACTGTAGAGTTATTTTTTCCCCTTCTGGTTGTGGTCGAAAGTCTCCTTCGTCCGCCCGGACATCCAGTTCTACCATATGCACGCCCCGAGATCTTTTG